>NW_024081366.1:944455-992005 GCF_003009895.1 Hyaena hyaena
GAGAGAGGGAGAGAGAGGGAGAGAGAGGGAGAGAGAGGGAGAGAGAGGGAGAGAGAGGGGGATAGAGGGGGAGAGAGAGAGACAGAGAGACAAAGAGAGAGAGAGATGCAGGACCCTTCAAAACATGGGATTTAGAGAGGGCTCCTCATGTCCAGTTCTAAGGGCAGTGCTGAGGGTAGGCTAGCAGTGGATGATCCCTAGATATTTTGGGTGAGTTAAGTGGTCTTATAAGCTAGTTCTGTGTTCCACTGTGGCCCCAAGTCCTGATTCTTACTCTGGTGTTGTTGTAGCAGACTCAGGGCTCAGGGGTTGGCTTAATGTTTTGGGTAGAGTGGCCTTGCTGGTTCAAGCACATATAAGGAATAGTTTAACATCACTTTTTGAAAATGAAATGCAGTTCTTATCAGAAAAAAAAGCCCGGTTCTGGGAAACACATGAACTGATTGACCCTTATTGCAGTGTAGTGTAGGGGAGAGACTGCAATCTAGAGCAGAGGATGAAGCAGGAAAGGTACTATATTTCTCTTCCCTTTTTATTTTTCAAACATGAAAAAGCAGGTTTGAAAGGGGAAGGAAATGAATCTGGTTAAACTATTTGAATTTGAGGTGCTTATGACTTTCAAGTGGAGATGCCCAGTTGTTTATTTGACAAGTATGGATCTTGAGCTTAGAATAAAGGTCTGATTAAAGATATGTATTTTAAATGATAACTGAAGCCAGAGAGTGATTCAGATGACCCCAGTAAGGGATACAGACTGAAAAACCGAGGACAGAATGCTAAGAAAGCACAGTATATCTGGGATTTTGGCAGAGAGGAGTGCAGGATTGAAACTGAGGGTACGGCCTCCCATCCAATATTACAACACATATAAAGGGGCGCCTGGGTGGCTCAGTTGGTTAAGTTTCCGACTTTGGTTCAGGTCATGATCTTGCAGTTTGTAAGTTCAAGCCCCGTGTCAGGCTCTGTGCTAACAGCTCATAGCCTAAAGCCTGCTTCGGATTCTGTGTCTCCCTTTCTCTCTGCCCCTCCCCTTCTAGTGCTCTGTATCTCTCTGTTTCTCAAAAATAAATATTTTTTTAAAAATTTAGGGGCGCCTGGGTGGCTTAGTCGGTTAAGCGTCCGACTTTCGCTTGGGTCATGATCTCGCGGTTCGTGGGTTCGGGCCCCGCGTCGGGCTCTGTGCTGACAGCCAGCTCAGAGCCTGGAGCCTGTTTCAGTCTGTGACTCCCTCTCTCTCTGACCCTCCCCTGCTCACGCTGTCTCTCTCTCTGTCTCCTAGAAATAAAAATTAAAAAAAAAAATTAAAAATATTACAACACGCATATACTAAAAAATGTGGCAAAATACACCCAAAATTTACCATCTTCACTATTTTTAAGTGTACAGTTCATTGACATTAAGTACATTTCCATTGTTGTGTAACTGTCACCACCATCCATCTCCAGGACACTTTCCATCTTCTCAAACTGAAATTCTGTACCTATTAAACAATAACTTCCCATTATCCCCTCCCTCAGCCCCTGGCAACCACCATTTTACTTTCTGTCTCTGTGAATTTGACTACTGAAGGTACATCATATAAGTGGGATCATGCAATGTTTGTCCTTTTGTGCGTGGCTTATTTCATTTAGTATAATGTCCTTATATCAGTCCGCTTCGGCTGCTAGAACAAAATACCACAGACTGTGTGTTTTAGACAACAGAAACTTATTTTACAACAGTTCTGGAGGCTGAGAAGTCCAAAATTAGGTGCTGGTAAATTTGGTTTCTGTGACAGATCTCTTCCTGGCTTGTAGATGTCACCTTCTTGCTATGACCTCATATGACCTTTCCTTGCTGTGTGCACCTAGAGAGAGAGTGAGTGAGCTCTCTTATTTCTTCTTATAAGGACACTAATCCTATCAGACAAGCCACCAGACAGCTTGACTTCAAATCCTGGTCTTCTCACTTAATGGCTACATGATCTTAGGCAAATCTTTTCATCTCTCCTCCTCACTTTCTCTATATTTAGAATGGAAATAACAATACCTATTTTATAGAATTGCTGTGATAATGAAATGATTAAGCACTCAGAGTAGTACTTAGAAATTGGCATATATTATATATTATTGTTATTCCTTGTATATATTTTTGTTTCCCTTCAAGTCTGTCTGCTTTTGCTTCATGTACTTTGGGGCTTTTTCATTAGGTCCATATATTTATATTTATAATTGTCATATCTTCTTTTTTTGTGTGTGTTTTATTTATTTTCTGTGAGAGAGAATGAGAGAGAGAGAGAGAGAAAGAGAGAGAACGTGAGCAGGGGAGGGTCAGAGAGAGAGGGAGACACAGAATCTGAAGCTGGCTCCAGGCTCTGAGCTAGCTGTCAGCACAGAGCCTGACCCGGGGCTCGAACCCACGAACCGTGAGATCATGACCTGAGCCAAAGTCAGATGCTTAACCTATTGAGCCACCCAGGTGCCCCTATAATTGTCATATCTTGTTGATGGATTGACATTTTCATCATTATAAATGGCCCTTCTTAGTTTTTAATAACAATGTGTGTCTTAAGGCCTAATAATTTTTGGTATTAATATAACCATTCCAAGTCTTTTTGGTTACTGTTTGCATGGTATAACTTTTTCTATCCTTTGATATTGAACCTATTTGTGGCTTTGAATCTGAATGTCTTTTGTATACAGCATATGGTTGGATTATATTTTTAAAATGTATTCTGCAGTCTCCGCTTTCAAATTGGAGTGTTTAATACATTTATATTTAATGCAATCACTGATAAGGTATAATCTGCCATTTTGCTATTTGTTTTCTATATATCTTACATCTTTTTGTTTCCCTATTCCCCCATCGTTGCCTTCTTTTATGTCAAATAGTCATTTTCTAGTGTCCCATTTTCATTCCCCTGTCATTTCTTTTACTATATTTTAAAATATATTCACCTGGGTGGCCCAGTCGGTTAGGCCTCCAACTCAATTTCAGCTCAGGCAATCATCTTGTGGTTTGTGAGATTGAGCCCTGTGTCCAGCTCTGCGTGTGGAGCCTGCTGGGGATTCTTTTTCTCCCTTTCTCTCTTATTCTTCTCTCTCTCTCTCTCCTTCTCTCAAAATAAATAAGTAAACTTAAAAAAGTTATAAAATATATTCTGTTAGTGGTTGTAAAAATGATTAGCGAGTGATTATAAAAATCAAGTTCAGATCAATACCAACTTAATTTCAAATCTTTTCCCCTAATAGCTCCATTCCCTAACCACTCCTTTGCATTGTTATTGTCATACAAATCATATCTTTATATACTGTATGTACATCAACATAGATTTATTCATATTGCTTTATGAAGTTGTCTTTTAAAGCAAATAGAAAAAATAGAATTACAAAAAATACATTTACACTATCTTTTATGTTTATCTATATAGTTGTATGTATTTTAATCTTTTGTTGAGAGCTGGACATTTTAGGTAATACAGTAACCGTGCATACTGATGCTCCTCTCAGTGGTCATTGTTATTGTTTTGTCAGTCATTTGTTTATTCGTTGACTTGGTAGGATTAATTTTGTGAAGTTTACTTCCTCCCCACTCATAGTGTGCATCTCTGATGTCCCAGCTCAGATCTTTTTCCTTTGTTTTTATTTTTTAGCTTGGCTACTTAGGTGTTGCCCGTGGGTTAACATAAGTCACTTATTGGACAAAGGTTGTGCTTAAGCTCCTTTAGCCAATTAGATATTTACCCTTTATCATTAGGTATCTGTATAGTTGCCATCACATTTCAGTGAGTTTATATATTTTGCCTCTCCCCCATTCAGCCAGGGACTAGTAGTTTGGAAGTTTCTTTTCTGATTGCTCCTGAAAGAGTATAGATATTCACACATTCTTCCAGACTGCCAAAGATGACTGTGATTTTATTTTTAATCTTGGCTTTCTAGGATTTGTCCCTGGGTCAGAGTAGCTTATGATTTTGTCAGTGTTTGGTCAGAGGTTGTGTTTAAGTTCTTTGTGCCAGTGAGGCTGCCACACATGGATCTCTGTGTGGCTTGGGGAATCCATTAAAGCTTGTTCCATGTCTTTCTCTAATTTTCCCAAGAGGATGCATCCTAGCATTTACCACAGACTTCCTGACCCCCACAATTTTATATGATCTCAAGAGGGCTTTTATTGGTTGTCTCCCTGGTTCTCTCTAGGAAACTAGTGATTTTTCTGACATTTCTCTTGTGTTAGTGGTAATAGCTTCTTCTTAATTATTCTCCACCAGATCTTCATTGTTTTTTGACAATGCCTGTCAAAATGCATGGAATTTTCTACTACGATTTCAGATGATTTCAGTCCTTTCAGGCAGAACTGCAACATTCTTCATCCTTGTGCCCTGCCTTTCTTCTTGGGACAAACCCTTCAACCAATGCACCAGAGCTGAAGGCAGGTACCTGCTTTTTAAAAAATTTTTATTTACCTGAGTGACAGTCTTGCTCTGTGAAATGGTGCTGGGAAAGGGTAGCAGTTCCTGATCTTTTCAGCCTGCCCTTCCTAGAATAAAAAAATTGTTTGAAGATATAATTGTCAAAAATTTCCTAGATGCTTAGAAGTCATAAATTTACAGATTCAAGAAGGTCAATAAATCACAAGCAGGGTAAACCCAAAGAAAACTATGCTTAGATAAATTTTATCAAATTGCTGGAAATCAAAAATAAAGAAGAAAACCTTGAAAGTAGCTAGAGGAAAATAATACATTACTTATAGGGGAACAACAATTTGAAAGACCATGGTTTTCTTATCAAAAACAACCAAGGTTAGAAGATAGTGGAATAACATCTTTAAAGTGTTTAAAGGAAAGAATTGCCAACCCATACATCTTTAAAGTGTTTAAAAGAAAGAATTGCCAACCCATAGTTATACTTCAGGAATGGCATATGGAGATGAAATAAAGATGTTCCTAGATACAGAAAAAAAAAAAAAAGAGAATTTGTTGCCAGCAGACATGCTCTAAAAATTGCTAAAGGAAGTTCTACAGCCTAAAGGGAAATCATACCAGGAGAAAATCTGGAATTCAGGAATGAAGAAGCAACAGAAAAACGGTAAATATCTGGGTAAATATAAAAAAACTTTTGTTCTTTGAAAATTATAACAATATTGTATTAGTTTCCTACTGCTACTGTAACAAATTATTGAAAATTCAATGGCTTAAAATAAGATACATTTATTATCTTAACAGTTATGGACGTCAGAAGTCTAAAATGGGTTGACAGAGATATGTTCTTCTGGATGCTCTGGCAGAGAATCCATTTCTTTGCTTTTTCCAGCTTCTAGAGGCTGCCTGCATTCCTTGGCTCATCACCCTACATCACTCTGATGTCTGATTCTGTCATCACATCTTATATGACTCTTCTGCCCCCCTTATCAGGACCCTTGTGATTACATTGGGTCCACTCAGCCAATCTAGTATAATCTCCTTATCTCTATATCCTCAATCACATCTGCAAAGTCACTTTGCCATATAAGGTAACATAGTCACAGGTTCCAATATGTAGACATCTTTGAGGAGACGTTCTTTTTTCTACCACAACATCATCAAGGATCCTCTAATTTTTTTTATAATTTAAAGTATTCTAGGGGCGCCTGGGTGGCTTAGTCGGTTAAGCGTCCGACTTTCGCTTAGGTCATGATCTCGCGGTTCGTGGGTTCGAGCCCCGCGTCGGGCTCTGTGCTGACTGCCAGCTCAGAGCCTGGAGCCTGTTTCAGTCTGTGACTCCCTCTCTCTCTGACGCTCCCCTGCTCACGCTGTCTCTCTCTCTCTCTCCTAGAAATAAATAAAAAAACATTAAAAAAAATTTAAAAAAAATAAAAATAAAAAAATAAAAAATAAAGTATTCTAGAGCATAAGGTGGAAATCTACTGAATTAATTCTATTAGGCTTCATAAGACTTATACCAACACAAAGAAGAATATAGCTTAAAAAAGTAAACCAGAGGTTTATCTAAATTATAAATATAAGTGCAAAAATCCAAAGTAAAATATTAGTAAATTCAATATAGCATTGTAGCAAACAGAATTGTGATAATATTCTCTATTTTTTGTGCTATCTGTATTAGATTAGCATCAATGCTATGGAGGCTATGCATGGGCTCAATAAGATGGACTTCAACTCACCAAGGTTAATGTTGTACTATCACTGCTAAGTGCCAAAAATGGCAACAAAATAAGATGATGATTAAACCATTCAATAAAATAAGACAGTATTTCTTGGGGGCACCAGTCAACCCCGTGGTGGTAGGATTATTATATGGGACACCTTTCATCATGGTGAGAATAGAAATTTTTCCTTACAGAAATAAATATATATTCCAGATGCACATTCACTTTCATTGCTCACAATGATTTTGTCAGTGCCAGCATCCATGAACTTCCAGAATGCCTTAATCATCATCAGGTTATCCTATACAACATTGTCTGCGACTACAGAACTAATTTAATTGTAGATTAAGTGCAGTAATGGAGTCCTATCTGAAGATTCACCGGTCTGTATTACTTAGTCCATCATGCAGAAGCAGCTTGCCTGATAGAAAAGAAAAGGAATTTCTGAGGGCTTAGTTATAGGATCAGATGTTCCAGGTTAAGAGTGCTATACTACAAGAATATAACAGCTGCTTTAAAACCAGTGACCATAACAATATCCAAATTATGGAAATACCCCAGATGTCCATTGACTAACAAATGGATAAAGAAACGGATAAAGATAAAGATTCCATACATACAATGGAATATTAACTTGGTGATCAAAAATAAATAAATCTTACCATTTGCAATAACGTGAATGGATCTAGAGTGTATTATGCTAAGTGAAATAAGTCAGAGAAAGACAATCATATGATTTCATTCATACATGGAATTTAAGAAACACAACAGATGAACATAGGTGAAGGGAAGGAAAAATAAGATAAAAACAGAGAGGGAGAAAACCATAAGAGACTCTTAAATACGGAAAACAAAGTGAAGGTTGCTGGAAGGATGTCAAGTGAGGGGATGGGATAAATGGGTAATGGGTATTAAGGGGGGCACTTATTGTGATGAGCACTGGATGTTATATGTAAGTGATGAATCACTAAATTCTATTTCTGAAGTCATTATTACACTATATGTTAACTAATTTGGATTTAAAGAAAAAAAAAGAAAACTAGTGACCAATATATGGTGTTATTTCCCTCATAGTGAGGATACACAAGTCGAGGGATGAAGGTGTGGAGGAGGGAGTGGCCCCTTTCACTGTCACACCAATTAATCCAATAAAGAAATATATATGTCTCCATAGTCTTGGGCTCAGCCTATAAGGAGGTTCAATTTTATAGGGGGTGAATGTTTCCAACAGGGAGTAAACCATGGTTCCATTAAATTGAAAGCTGAAACTGTGTCCTGGCCATTCTGGTCTCCTCATGCTATTGAACTGAGAGGCAGAGAAAAGGGTTACTACATTGGCTGGAGTGATTGAATCCCATTACCAAAGGGGAATAGAGTTGCTTCTATACAATGATAACAGGAGAAGTATGCTTGGAGCCAGGTATAGTCATTAGGACACCTGTTAATAGTCATTTGTCCAATAGTCTTGGTCATTGGGAAAATGCAGAAATCCAATAAAGATAGGATTGAAGGTTAGGGTCACTACATCAGGCAAAGAACTCTGAAAAGCTAAGGGGAATATAAAATGGATTATTGACTTTGTCCTCATGACCAGCTACAGAAGGGGGCTGTGGCAGCTAAATGTATCTTTGTTGATAATTATTTTTTACTTCTTTTCTCTTACATATGCAAAATACCAGAGATGGTTGTTATAAATCAGGTTTCAAGTGGAGAGTATGAATTAGCATTACTTTATGATAGTACAGAGGTTCATGGGTCTTTTTGTCCCTTCCTCCCTATTGGAGATGAGAGTTTCTTTATTGAAGTAAAGGGCAAGAATGGATGCTGAATGGCTAAAAGGTTGACTGGGTTTGTTATCCTTTATTTCACCTCACCTCCTGATGAATTTTCTGCTCCTTGGTCCTTTTCTATGCTCTGGAAGGCTGACTCTTATGGATTATATTTGCAAGGTGCCATTCCTCTTTGGATTTGGCCAATGAAATACACTTACAGAGTTCTGGAGGAAGAGAGAAAACAATTTATTCTTTCTATGTTCCATCACTGATTTGGGCTGTGTTTTATTGGCAGTGACTGCCAATAAGTATACTGGCAGTAATGGGCCAAGACTTCAGCTCCTACAGAAGATCCCTCTTCCATTGCCCTAGCTCTCACCAAGAAGACTCTCATGCTTGAGGGACAAACACCAGAAGCATTACCATAAAAATCAGGAAAAAGACAAGGGTACCAGTTTTTCTACAATTATTTAACATTGTCCTGGAAATACTAAGTGTAATTATTGAAGAAGGGAATACAATATTAATATTGGAAACAAGACAAGATGATCATTACTGCAAATGAAACAAATCTAAGATAATCAATCAATGAAAAACTATTTGAAACTTTAGGAATTCTATAAAGAGTCTAGTTATAAAATTAACTGCAAAATCCAACCACTTTCATATATAAAAACAACAAACAGAAAATGTAAGATAAAGAAAAGATTCAACTTACAATAGCCATGGAGAAGTAAAGTACTTCGTAGCAGCACTTTCAACAATAGTCAAATCATGGAAAGAGCTTCAATGTCCATCAATTGACGATTGGATCAAGAAGATGTGGTTTATATACACAATGGAATACTACATGGCAATGAGAAAGAATGAAATCTGGCCATATGTAGCAAAGTGGATGGAAATTGAGGGTATTATGTTAAGTGAAAAAGTCAGTCATAAAAAAACAGATACCATATGTTTTCACTCATATGTGGATCAGGAGAAACTTAACGGAGGCCCATGGGGAGGGGAAGGGGAAAAATAGTTAAGGAGAGGGAGGGAGGCAAACCATAAGAGACTCTTAAATACTGACAACAAACAGGGTTGATGGGGGGTGGAGGAGACGGGAAATTGGGTGGAGGAGGGCACTTGTTGGGATGAGGACTGTGTATTATATGGAAACCAACTTGACAATAACCTATATTTAAAAAAGAAAGAGAGAAAAGTAAAGTACTTAAGAATACACTTACCAGGATGCCTGAATGGCTCAGTTGGTTAAGCATCCGACTTTGGCTCAGGTCATGATCTTGCAGTTCGTGGGTTTGAGCCTCGCATCAGGCTCTGTGCTGACAGCTCAGAGCCTGGAGCTGCTTCAGCTTCTGGGTCTCCCTCTCTCTCTGTCCCTTCCCCACTCATGCTCTGCCTCTGTCTCTCAAAAAAATTAAGAAAAAAAACCATCAAAATAAGAATACACTTACCAAAAATCTTCAAAACATACTCATTGATTTAACATGTATTTATTGATAACCATTAATGTGCCAGACAATGTTCTAGGAGGTTTTTTTTTATTAATTTAGAAATACTAGGGAAAATGAATGAAGACAACTAGCAAAATTGTTCTTGTGTAGAAAGATATTCTTTTCCTCCTAGCTTTATTGAGAGATAATTGACATATGTTATCTAAATTTAAGGTGTACAATGTGATGATTTGATACACATATAGACTGCAAAATGAATATCACAATATGGTTAGTTAACACATCTATCATACCATATAATTACACCTTTTTTTGCTGTAGTTGAGGTGAGAACATTTAAGATCTATTCTCTAGCAACTGCCAAGTATACAATACTGTTAACTATAGTCACCATCCTGCTTATTAGATCCCCAGAACTTATTGATCTTAAAACTGGAGGTTTGTGCCAACATCTTCTCATTTCTCCCTTGCCCCAGCCTCAGGCAACCACCAATCTACTCTCAGTTTCTATGAGTTTGGCTCTTTTAGATTGCACATATAAGTGATATCATACAACACTCATATTTCTTTGTTTGACTTATTTCACTTAGCATAATGCTCTCCAAGTTTATCCATGTTATTGCAAATGGAAGGATTTCCTTCTAAAATTTTAAAAAATGTTTTATTTATTTTTGAGACAGAGAGAGACAGAGTACGAGTGGGGGAGGGACAGAGAAGGAGGGAGACACAGAATCTAGATCAGGCTCCAGGCTCTGAGCTGTCAGCACAAAGCCTGACTTAGGGCTCCAACTCATAAACTGTGAGATCATGACCTGAGCCAAAGTCAGATGCTTAACCGACTGAGCCACCCAGGCGCCCCGGAAGGTTTCCTTTTTTTAATGAATGAGCAAAATATATAAATATAAATATATGTATATTTTAATCCAGTCATCCATTGATAAACACTTTGGTTGTTTTCATGTCTTGGCTATTGTGAATGAAGCTGCAATGCACATGGGGGTGCAGATATCTCTGAGATAGTGATTTCACTTTCTTCAGACAAATAACCAGACATGGAATTATTAGATCATATAGTATTTCTATTTTTAATTTTTTGAATATCCTATGTGATGTTTTCCATAGTGGCTGTACCAGTTTACCCTCACAAGGGTTCCCTTTGTCTCCACATCTTCACCAGCAATTGTTTTCTCTTGTCTCTTTCTCTTTCTTTCTGTCTGTCTGTCTGTCTTTTTCTTTCTTTTTTATTTCTCTTGACAGAGAGAGCGAGTGAGAGAGAGAGATGGGGAGAGGGGCAGATAGAGAGGGAGAGAGAGAATTCCAAACAGGTTCCACTCTGTCAGTGTGAGCCTGATGTGGGGCTCATCCTTGTGAAACCGTGAGGTAATGACACGAGCCAAAATCAATAGTGGGATGCTGAGCCACCTGGCAACCCTCTGGTCTTTTTAATAATAGTCATTTTGACCTGTGTGGGTGGTAAGATATATTTTTAAAGATACGAGTTATCTCTCAATTAACTTATACATTAAATGTAACCCAAATTGAAATAAGGACAGGATTATAAGAAAATGTAATAAAATAATACATTTTAAGTCTAAATAAACACATGTGAATAGACAGGTAAATTATGAAAAAGGGTGACTAGAGAGGCTTTACTCTCCCAGATATTAAAACATATTATAAAGATACTATAACTAAAACAGTTTGGTACATAAAAAGCAAAAAAAAAATAACAGATTCAAGAGACATAATAATCAAGAAATACATCAAATATATGTAGATATTTAGCCTATGGTAAAGGTGACATTCTATTTATTTATTTATTTATTTTTGTTTCAAGTTTTTATTTAAGTTATAGTTAGTTACATATAGTGTTAGTATTAGTTTCAGGAGTAGAATTTAGTGATTCTTTACTTACATGTAACATCCAGTGCTCATCACAAGTGCGTTCTTTAATACTCATCATCCTTTTAGTCCATCCCCCACTCCCTGGCCCACCTTCCCTCCAGCAACCTTCAGTTTATTCTCTAGAGTTAAGAATCTGGTGGTCTCTGGGTGGCTCAGTTGGTTTAAACGCCCAACTCTTGGTTTCCGCTCAGGTCACCATCTCACTGTTCCTAGATTGGAGTCCCACATCTAGCTCCATGCTGATGATGCAGAGCCTGTTGTGATTCACTCTCTCCTTCTCTCTCTGCCCCTCCCTGCTCTCCCTCCTCTCAAAATAAATAAATAAACTTAAAAGAAAATTAAAAAAGAATCTGTTTTATGGTCTTCCCCTTTCTCTCTTTTTTTTTTTCATAAAGGCGACATTTTAAATCAGTGAGCTAGAGAAAGATTACTAGATAATTGGTACTGGACAATTTGCTAATTATTTTGAAAAAATAATTCCATGTGTTCGGTAAAGTTGGAAAAAATGTACTTGCAATAACATTGAGATATTATTTGCTTTATTCACCATGTTAACATTTATACAAATGGTTCAAAAGTAATGGTGGGTAAAAAGGTGCTTTGCTGGTAACAAAGGCAATGGCACCAAAAAAATTCCATAAGGGCCAAAAATTTACATACTAAAAATGCACATAAAAATTAGAAGAAAATACAGGCCTTCCTAAGCAGGACACACAACCCAGAAAATGGAAAGAAATAATTGATAAATTTTGCATCATAAAGATTTTAAAATTCCATATTGCAGAAGTTCAAAGAAAATTATAAACAAGGAATATATTTATAAAACTTAAGACCATGAAAGAGCTCATTTCACTGATTTACAGAAAGTTCTTATTTATTAATAATTTAATGAAATTTTCACTAATTAATGAGGTTAATTATTAAGTAATTAAATTTTCATTAAATTAATAATTTAAAGGAAAACCTAAATGGAAAAATGGGGAATGACAATTCATAGAAAGAGAGATACAAATGGTTAACAAACCTATGAGAAGATGCTTAGTCTCATTTATAATTAAAGAAATTCAAAATTTTTACAACAGAATGGAATATGTATATCACAATTTAAAAGTTGAAAGTTGGCAGCATGGATATGATTTAAAATGAACATCCACTTTGACCCAATGATTTCACTTCTAGGAATTTATCATAAGGAAATAATGCCACAATTGTTAAAATATATGTGTACAAAGCTCTTCTCTTTAGTATTTTTATAATAAGCATATATTGGAAAGAGGCCAAATGTCAATAAGTAATAGATAGGTAAAATTTTGTTAAATCCACACTACAGAATATTATTGTATCTGATAAAATAATGTACAAGATATATTAGGTGAAGAAATAATTTGCATTTTATGATCCAAAATTTTTAAAAAATATATGTGTTCATATACTCATATATAATCTATCTATTTATCTAACTATCTATCTATCTATTTATCTATCTTGTTGTTGTTATTTATACATATAGGACAACAACAAAACCTGGAGAGTGAATTGAAAAGTTAACAGTGATTTTCACAGGATTTATCCTAGGATTTAAGTATATGGGTTATCCAATAGTTATCATGAATGTGGAGAATTTGAATATTCTTATTTTCTGCTTCCTCCTTTTCCTAGTTAACACCTGCTTTCTTTCATTTCAGCTCGAAATTTCACTCCTTTTCCCCCGTCAAGGAAGTCTTCTTTGATCCCCAGATTCTGCCACTTCTTTTACTATATTAATAATGTTCCTTTCTGCATTTAACAAAATGCAACATCCTTTCTTAATAAAGACCCTCGAGAAAATCAGGATTGAAGGAACTTACCTAAACATCATAAAAGCCATTTATGAAAGGTCCACAGCTAATATAATTCTCAATGAGGAAAAACTGACATGATACTCTACATAGAAAACCCGACAGACTGCACCAGAAGCCTACTAGAACTGATCCATGAATTCAGCAAAGTCGCAGGGCACAAAATCAACATACAGAATTTGGTTGCATATTTATACACCAATAATGAAGCAACAAAAAGAGAAATCATGAAACTTACCTCATTCACAATTGCACAAAAAACCCATAACATACATAGGAATAAACCTAACCAAAGATATAAAAGATCTGTATGATGGAAACTATAGAAAACTTATGAAGGAAATTGAAGAAGACACAAAGAAATGGAAAAACATTCCATGCACATGGATCGGAAGAATAAATATTGTTAAAATGTCACTACTACCCAAAGGAATCTACACATTCAATGCAATCCCAATCAAAATTGCACCAGCATTCTTCTCAAAGCTAGAACAAACTATCCTAAAATTCATATGGAACCGCAAAAGACTCAAATAGCTCAAGTAATATTGAAGAAGAAAACCAAAATGAGAGGCATCACCATCTCAGACTTTAGCCTCTATTACAAAGCTGTCATCATCAATACAGTATGGTATTGGCACAAAAACAGACACATAGACCAATGGAATAGAATACAGAACACAGAATTGGACCCACAAATGTATGGCCAACTAATCTTTGACAACGTGGGAAAGAGTGTCCAATGGAAAAAAGACAGCCTCTTTAACAGATGGTGCTGGGAGAACTGGACAACAACATGCCGAAGAATGAAACTGGATCGCTTTCTTACACCATAGACAAAAATAAACTCAAAATGGATGAAGAACCTGAATGTGAGACAGGAAACTGTCAAAACCCTAGAAGAGAAAGCAGGAAACAACCTCCTTGACCTCAACTGCAGCAATTTCTTACTTGACACATCCCCAAAGGCAAGGGAAGCAAGAGCAAAAATGAACTATTAGGACCTCATCAAGATAAAAAGCTTCTGCACAGGAAAGGAAACAATCAATAGAATAGGCAACCAACGCATGGGAAAAGATAGTTGCAAATGACATAACGGATAAAGGGCTAGTATCCAAAATCTATAAGGAACTCACCAAACTCCACACCCAAAACTCAAATACTCCAGTAAAGAAATGGGCAGATGACATGAACAGACACTTCTCCAAGAGGACATCCAGATGGCAAACAGATACATGAAATGATGTTCAGTGTCATTCATCATCAGGGAAATACAAATCAAAACCACACTGAGGTGCCACCTCATGCCAGTTAGAGTGGCTAAAATGAACAAATCCGGAGACTCTAGATGCCAGTGAGGATGTGGAGAAATGGGCACCTTCCTACACTGTTGGTGGGAATGTAAACTGGTGCAGCCCCTCTGGGAAACAGTGTGGAGGTTCCTCAAAAATTTAACAATAGACCTCCCCTGTGACCCAGCAATAGCACTACTAGGAATTTACCCAAGGGATACAGGAGTGCTGATCCATAGGGGCATATGTACCCCAATGTTCACAGCCGCACTCTCAACAATAGCCAAATCATGGAAAGAGCCTAAATGTCCATCAGCTGATGAATGGATCGAGAAGATGTGGTTTATCTATACAATGGAATACTACAATGGCAGTGAGAAAGAATGAAATCTGGCCATGTGTAACAACATGGATGGAACTCGAGGGTGTTATGCTGAGTGAAGTAATTCAGAGAAAGACAGATACCCATATGTTTCCACTTATAACCGGAACAGGAGAAACTTAACTGAGGACCATGGGGGAGGAGAAGGGGAAAAAATAGTTGGGGAGAGGGAGGGAGGCAAACCATAAGAGACTCTTGAATATTGAGAACAAACTGAGGGTTGATGGGGGTGGGGGAGAGGGGAAGGGGGTGTTGGGCATGGAGGAGGGCACTTGGGATGAGCACTGGGTGTTGTTGGAAACCAATTGACAATAAACTATTTATTAAAAAAGACAAACTATTAAAGAAAAAAATAATGCTTCTTTCTTTCATAACATTTTTTTCCTATTTGTAGCATGTATAATTGTTTCATTAAAATCTTGTTTCCACTATGAGGGCAGAGTAAGTGTCACAATAAGCACAGGACTCATGGCAACTCTTCCTGGTCGCCTCTGCAATCAATATTATGATGTGGACAACTGAATTTTTCTCAGTCTTATATAAAGGGATATGAGAGTGAAGCCTTTAGACATCACCCCCCAGTCACACATAAACAGATAAAGGAGAACACATCAGAAACTAACAGCAAACTCACACTAAATGGTGAAATAGTAAGGGCATTTCCATTTACCTAAGGAAGAAGGTCGGGGAAACCCTCAATAATCACTATTATCAACATAGTTCTGGAGATTCTGGTCAATGCAGTACATCCAGGAAATGAAAGAATAAGAGCTATATATATTGGAAAAGAAAACAATTTTAAAAATCATCATTTCCAGATGATTATGTATGCATAACTAGAAAAAACAAAGATAACAGTTGAAAACCTATCAGATATATTAAGAAAGGTCAGTAAAAATAATAATTATTGTTTCCTTAAGTATGAAATAACCTGGTAGAAAATATAATCATAAAAGGAAATTCATCCTTCAAAACAACAAAATAATAAATAACTAGGAAGAAATTTAACAAGTAATGAGTATGACCTACTTAAAGAAACATAAAACTTGTTGAAGATCATAAAAGTCAACGTGGATAAAAAGACTCAATTTTTTAAGATGTTGGTTCTCAAATTAAAGTGCAGAATTCATTGCACTGTATGTCACTAAATGTGAACCATTTTGTTCTGTGTATGTTCAACTTGGAACTTGACATATACTTTTTGTATTTGCATGAAGAAAGGTGGAAATTTTTAAAAGTGGTTGGTGGTGGAATATGAATTGCAGGTCACTTTCACATTCTACTTTATACATTTCTGCATTGTTTGCACATTAAAAAATAAGTGTGTATAATGAGAGAGAGAGACAGGTAGAGTGAGAGAGAGAGAGACGCAGAGAGAGAGAGGAAGAGATCGATTTCTATTCAAGAGATGTATCTTTTTTCCTATGTAAGTACTTAGGTTTTTTTACTTTAATTTTTTTAAGTTTATTTATTTATTTTGAGAGAGAGCGCGCACAGGCTGGGGAGAGGCAAAGAGAGAATCCCAAGGAGGCTTTACACCTGTAGTGCAGAGCCCAACATGGGGCTTAAACTCATGAACCACGAGGTTGTGACCTGAGCGGACTGAGCCATTCAGGTTCCCCCCTCCCTTTTTTTTTTTTAAGTCATAGGTGCCTGTAAGAATTTGCTGAATGTTATGACCCCTCTCCCAACTAAAATGAACATCGGCACAGAGGCAGCCAGTTAAGAACACCTACTCTAGTATCAGTAATGACACTAATCAGTATGGCCAGTGAGGAGACTCCCTTGGTCCCCAGCATACATTTGACTGAGGGAGCACCAAAGTGGGTGTGGGCTGTAGGCAGTGACCCTGCAGCAGGACTAGGTTCTCCCTGGGTGCCTGCAGCAAGGAGGCCAGAGGTAAGAGGCCCAGCTGGCTGCACCTCTCAAGCCAGGTGGGAGCAGCAGACAGAGTTAGGAGCAATGTTAACTAAGTCACCATGAATGAAGGCAGCGCAGGCAGACCTGGATGCTTCCTCCAGCCAGCAATCACTTCTTGGAAACCTGCAGCTGCAGGGGTATGTAGGAAGAGCATGGTCTTCTGTGTATCCCTGAGTTATATCTGTGGGATTTTGGGGAGGGAGAGAGAAAGGGAACAACCCAAAGGTGGTTACTCAAATTGGTCACCTGAGTAAAGGTGGCATTTACCATCTTGGTCACCTGTCCATGTGTACTTTTGGAATGATCAACAGAGTCAGTGCCTAACTGTAAGGATGTGAGGCTTTGGAATACTGGAGAGGCAGGAGCACAGCACCTTCCTCCCTCATTTTTTGACAAAGCTGAGAGGATCAGACCATTTCTATACTCCACACACCCTCAGCTGCCTCTGCCTTGGAGGACTAGAATCTCATCGAGGGGCAGCTGTTCAGAACGGCTATCAAATTAAAAGAGGCTCACACAGCAGTTAGCCAAGACTTTGGGATGTCTTTCTTTAATCAAACAAGACAAGATTGTGTTGCTTTTTTTAACCAAATTGTAAGGTTATCCAAAAATAGAGAAAGTAGATCATTTACATTAAATAGCCAAAATTAGATGACTACATACTAAATCTCTTTGTGGACAAATTCGCAGATTGTAGCAAAAAATTGTTTTCAATTTTAAAACAAGTTAGTGTGTTTTGAAAGCTGTTATTTGGCTATAACCAGTAGAAACATTGTTTTCTTATAAATAAATATAATGTAATTAATGAGGCCTTTTGGGTTTTCCCTCCCTCTTAAATTTTTCTCCACTCCAATAAAAATAGCATCATTTCATCTTCTCAATATAAAAGTAATCCATTATTGGTTTTAAAGAATGGGACAGGAAAGTTTAAGAAAGTAAGACATTCCCACTATGCATGTTCTTTTCTGAAATCTTTCCTCCCATTTCATATAGGGGTGCAGGGAAAAGCCTTTAATGACTGGAGGTGGGGGAAGGTGAGAGAATGCGAGAAGCAGTTGGAGAGGGAGTAGAGAAGGAAAAAGAACTATTCCTCAACGGGGCGGGGGGGTGTGTGTGGGACAATGGACAGGGGAACAGATGCAGTTTCTCCCAGTTCACCAGAGAAAGGCAAATTCCAGCCACAAGGAGCAGCTCTCCTCAGTCTCCGGGATTGGCAGAAGAAAATGAGTGGCAGGACCTGATGTTTCAGGAAGTAAAGGGGTGGGCCGGCTCCTGCCGCACTGCTGATGGGAGTGGTAATTGGGATCCTGATGTCTCCGGTGACGTGGCCCTCACGTGAGCAGGAGCCGACGTTTGCCGACGTCCTTCTAATCCTGGTCCTGGGTTGTCCGGTTACCAGCTCCCTATTGCCTTAAGGGCGGTCGGGCCGGTAGCCTGGGAAGGAGGAGGAAGTAATTCCCAGGATCCCAGCAGGTCTGTGTGTGGATGGGAGCAGCCTGGGGGGAAACCTGCGGTGTGGGTAGCGGAGGGTGGAGACAAACCCGGCTTTCTCAACACCCTTGCACTGTCCCTGGCCCTTCCAAGAACAGAAATGGTGGGCTTTGGGGGCCGGATCCCAGGCCAGGAGGGAGGAAATTTGAAAACTTTGGCATCAAGGGCCTTGAATCGGGAAGGGCAGATATTAAGATTCTAGTCCTGTGTGCATCCATCTACCAAGCCAGAATCTTGAGGCTGTGCGTCCGTCATTCCCCATGTCTTTCAGTAGGGCGCTGTATACCACCCAGAGCAACATCCAGAGCAAAAGAATAAAGAATCTGCTCCGAATCCCTGCAGGTCAGTGTAAAGGTGGGATCGCCCCGCGGCCCCAGGAAGGGTGGGGGATGGTTGAGGTCCTTGCCTTAACTTGGGCCCATTTAGGACTCCAGCTACCTTCTTGTTATTTTATGTAGGAAAAGGGATGTGACGGCGCCTACAGGGAAAATGGCTGTCGTTGGGGGTTGAAGTGCATTGGGGAGGGGGATCTTTTGCTCCTCTGCTTTTCCATACACTCTTGCCCGCCTCCTCCTTTTTCAGTTGTTCGAAAGGGGTGTGCTTTTTGTGCTGGGAAAATGGCCGACCGCTTAGGGTGGATGCTGTGGGAGTGGGTGAGTGGACACTGGGCTTAAAGAGGGCTGATGTCAGTGGAGTCCTACTCCACTGTAGGGGTAAAGGATTAGAGACCAAAACATGAAATCCATTTGACAACCAGGGTCCTGAATTTGGAAAAGCTGGTATTGAGACTCTCTGAAGTGCTGTTCTGTCCACCAGCCATCTGCCTCTGCCGTGTGGCTTGTCTGTCTTTGGACACACTTTAGGGCCAATTTAACCGTAGAAACAGGAAGAAGAGGACAATTGTTCAGAAAAAGTAGGTCAAAGTGAGGGTGGTGGCAATATTTGGGACTCCGGGGGTGGAGAACTGTGGAGACTGCAAACCCCAGTGGCCTCATACCTCCTCCACACACTCCCTCCTTTCCTCCTCTTTATACCATTTTGGAACTTTCAAAACAAAGTGCTCTGCAGGTATTAGAAAAAGAAGGAAGTGGCTGGGGGGGGGGGGTGTCATGGGAATCCTGAAGTGGGGGTGGAGAAGATCTTGCTCCAAATTATTCTTTGGAGTATGGTGTCCCGGGTTTGTCTCCTTCCGGCAAGCACTCAGTCCCAGAGTTCTCAGTCCTTAGGTTTGGTGGGAGAGACAGAAACTGAGATGAGAGAGGAAGGAAATTGCTCCAGACCAGTGGAAGTTGGTATAATGGGTGAAGGGAGGAGTGTCCTGGAAACTTGGAGATGCGGGGGATGCGGAGGGAAGGGCAAGCTCCAAAACTTTGTTCATTTTGTGTCTGTTCATATTCCAGACAATCTCTTCACCACCATTTGATTTGTTACAGGGAAAGGGCTGTGAGGTCACCTTTGAAGGAAGCAACTTACCCGGGTGGGGTGAGGATGAGTGGAGGCTTGAAAGAGATAAAGGAGATGGGGAAGGGAGATAATAAATTTCAAAGCTACACCCCCGTGAGGAGTGGAGGGTGATGTTGGGCTACACAGAGCAAGGGCCAGAGATTCAGGAAAGGGATGTGTGTCCCTTCCAGGGTGAGGTCCTTCTGCCCCTTGATCATTCAGCATCCTCCTCCCCACCTGTTTGTATGCACGTTTACAGGACACAGTGGACTTCCAGGCAAGGAGGAGAAGGAAGAAAGTGCCTAAACATGTGTGGGTGAATGTGGGGGCACTAATACCCCCAGGACATCTGGGGTAGGGGAGGTAGGGAAATAATTAGGTACCTTAAATTTAACATCATGGAGTGGGAGGTTGGAGAATCTGGACGTGGGGAAATTTTTCAAAATTACCTCCCACACAGAGGAAAGGAATCAGTAGTCCAACCCTGATTCACTGTCATGTCCCCATATGTTTGTCGGTCTGTAGTTCAGTCTGTCTGCATGCAAAGGCACAAAAAGGGGGACTGACGCTTTAAATCTTTCCTTCATTCCTAGGTTCCACTGTATCTGTAGCTGCAGCAGGGCTTGCCAGCTATAGCTGAAGACTCCGCCCCCAACATAGGAGCACCTCTCTAGGCCAGAGTAATCTGACTCCACCCTGGTTAAGAATTCGGTTCACACATTGTCCCCAGAATGGGCCGTACTCGGGAAGCCGGCTGCGTGGCCGCTGGTGTGGTGATTGGGGCTGGCGCCTGCTACTGTGTATATAGACTGACCTGGGGACGAGATGATAATGAGAAAATCTGGGACGATGATGATGAAGACGACAAGGAGGAATCTAGTGATATTGTGGAGACTAGGGTTGAAATTGGGAAAGGAGCTAAACCTAATGCTGTGGTGGACGCTGGAGCTAGGCTTCAGAGTGATTCAAAGGTGAAGTCTGAGATGGCTGTGGTACTTGAGAGTGGTTCAGATGTAAAAGCAGAGGTCCACTTGGGGCTCCAGAGTGGAGGTGGCCTAGAGGCCAAGGCCAAAGCCCTTTTCAGCACCCTGAAAGAACAGGCAAGTGCAAAGGCAGGCAGAGGAGCCAGGTTGGGTACCATCTCTGGGAACAGGACCCTTGCACCCAGTTTACCCTGCCCAGGAGGCAGGGGTGGAGGCTGCCACCCCACCAGGAGTGGCTCTAAGGCTGGGAGTAGGGCAAGTGGAAAAACCAAAGGAAGAACCCGAGGTAAGAGCACCAGGACTCCAGCTACAGCATGGCCTGTTCGCAGAGGCAAGTTCAACTTTCCCTATAAAATTGATGATATTCTGGGTGGTCCAGACCTTCAAAAGGTTCTTAACATCCTGGAAAGGTCAAATGATCCTTTTATTCAAGAAATAGCCTTGGTCACTCTGGGTAACAATGCAGCGTATTCTTTTAACCAAAATGCCATTCGTGAGTTGGGTGGTCTTCCAATTATTGCAAAACTGATAAAAACGAAAGATCCTATTATTAGGGAAAAAGCTTACAATGCCCTTAATAACTTGAGTGTAAATGCTGAAAATCAGGGAAAGATTAAGACCTATATCAGTCAAGTGTGTGATGATACCATGATCTGTCGCTTGGACTCAGCTGTGCAGATGGCCGGACTAAGACTGTTAACCAACATGACTGTAACTAATCATTACCAGCATTTGCTTTCCTATTCTTTTCCAGACTTTTTTGCATTGTTATTCCTGGGAAATTACTTCACCAAGATTCAGATTATGAAACTAATTATAAACTTTACTGAAAATCCAGCCATGACAAGAGAGCTGGTCAGTTGTAAAGTACCATCAGAATTGATTTCCCTCTTTAATAAAGAGTGGGACAGAGAGATTCTTCTTAATATCCTTACTCTATTTGAGAATATAAATGACAACATAAAGAGTGAAGGGCTTGCATCATCTAAGAAAGAATTCAGCAGAAGTTCACTTTTTTTCTTATTCAAAGAATCTGGAGTGTGTGTTAAGAAAATCAAGGCATTAGCAAATCACAATGATCTGGTGGTGAAAGTAAAAGTCCTAAAAGTATTGACCAAACTTTAATTGGGTGTATGTCCCCAAACAATATCGAGATAATTTTTTAGTTTGCATTTGGGAACAATTCATTTTGTAAATTCTTGGTTTGCCACTGTGCTTATATGACAAAAAGATCCTTTCAGCTGCTATTTTGGAATAATGAATATCAAGGATCATCAAGAGTGATGCTATTTGTGGTGGTTGGTTTTAGGCTGGACCATTTTAAGAATGCCAAATGAATACTAGAGCTTGTATAAAGAAAGCATTTATTGATTCCATCTTGCTACCTAGGTTGAGATGTTTTTTACTCTTTCCTCTACCTAAATTTACAACAAACTAATCATAAATAAGCTACACTTTTGTATTGGTTTATATTTGTTAATCTTAGACTTGTGTTTCATCAATAAAGTTGTGTGTTTTAACCAGAAAAAAATTATTCTGTTCCTTGAGTTTATAATTTTGAAAGGCAAGATATATTGAGACAAAATTATACTAACAAAACCACGAGCCTGTGAACATGCCCAGACTCTTCCCATCAGTGCAGAAACTTCTGTAGGCAGTGGTGCTCAGAGAAAATTTTACAGAGAAGGGGGACACTTAAGTAAGCTGAGCTTGAAGGATAGGATAAAAATGGGGATTTTTCGAGAACGACTGATGACTTGGGAGACAACTTTTGTGTTCTGTTAAATATTGTCATAGCACAAAGTAGCACTACTGTATTCACTGGTGATAAATAAAATAAAATTCGTTCCCCCATAGTTTGGTATCTCTGAAGTGATGATGCATCTTACAGTTGATGGCATCTTAGCATTGTGCCATACTTTTAATTAGAAGTTTTTATTCCCTTTTGTAGTGGTACATACAATAATGATGCATCTACTAATCAAAGGCATCTTAGATCAGTGAAATTCTAGTCAATGAGAAAAATGTAAAAATGTATTTAATACATAAAAGATGTATTTGCTCCATAATAAGTACATCATTTTGTACTGATAGAGGTTCTGCAGTAGTTTAAGTTAGGAAACTGGCAGAGGGCTGAGGGGGATTCATCAGATTCCCCTTACAGAAGAATGTTTAAATCAAGGGAAATGGGTGCTGTTGCATCACTACCACATTCATATTGCAGATTGTGATTTAGAGCCAAAAAAGCAACATTATCAACCATATTAATGTTAATTTAATTTTCTTAATTTTGTGGCTTGATTTAGTTTTATTTTGTGAGATTTTTTTGTTTTAAACTTTTTATTAGAGTGAGGGTTGATAGAATATGCCACTTTGGCATAAGAATTATTTTGAGCTAAACGCATTTGAAAAAATAGGTATAGGAAGGTAGGAGATAAAAATCTTATGTGAAAATTATCTTCCCTATACCAGAAGGAAAGACATTCTTATCATCAGAAGGAGTTAAGGCTGAGAGATTTCTGTACAAACAGATCTTGCGAAAATAAACTTTATCTTCCTTTAATCTCCCCATATTTTGGCTACTTTTACACAATTCCATCATTTCCTTCAACCTACTATATAAGCACTTGGATTTTGCCACTTGTTTGGATCTTCATTTCCTTATGAGGGTTCCTATGTCATGTAGAACTTATACTAAATAAATTTGTTTGATTTTCTCATTATAATAATTTCAGACAAAACTAGAAACCTTTGTTTTCTCTCTTTTTAAGGATAATATTACTCAAATTTGATCAGCAATGCATTATCTACAAGACGTATATTATAGAGGAAAAAAGTGGGTGGTACCTAATATTTGCCAGACACTGTTTGGCATTTTATATAGTTGCCACCACCTCCACTTAAGCTATTCAACAATCTTGTCAAGTAAATATTATTATATTTTTATTGCAGAATAAATGAGACTTGGAGAATATAGGTAAGTTTCCCAAGATCACTCCATCAGTAAGAGGTAGTGTTGGTGGCCTTCCAAACTTGAACATTTTGTTGCTTTAAATTTTTCAATGTTTATTTATTTTTGAGAGGGAGGGAGTGACAGAGAGAGAGAGAGAGAGAGAGAGAGAGAGAATCCAAAGAAGGCTCCAGGCTCTGAGCTGTCAGCAGAGCCTGATGAGGGACTTGAACCCACAAACTGTGAGATCATGACCTGAGCCAAAGATGGACATTCAACCACCTGAGCCTCCCAGGTGTCCCAGCAATTGGCTGCTTTAAAATCAGTTTCTTTGGAAACAAATGTCTGTATAATGCCTCCATAGATACTTGATACAAAACTCCCCTTGATGAAGACAGAGATGGAGATGATATGCCTTATGTCAAGTCCATAACTTTATAGATAATCACACAGCAAAGTGTAGAAGAAAGAGTAAAGTCTTAGGTGTTGCCAATAGGTGAGGTTCAGATGATAAAGAGAGAAAATATTTATCTTGGTGCTCTTATGTGTCAGGCGGGATGAGTAGTTTGAGTATTGAGCAAATAATAATGACTTTTGATATGTTCAAGTTGAGGTACTAAGTGATTTTATAAAATTAGGTGATACTATAATAGACTTTCAGAGCCTGATTTAAAATCATTCTAATTTTTTCCTAAAAAATATTCATTGGAGATACTTGAGAAAATGGAGGCAATGAGAACACACTTGTTTTCTGACCCAGATGTGTAGTTTGGATATCCAAAAAAAATTCACATCAAGCCATGTTGAATTTGGGGTGCTGAGTGACTTTTATTACTTAACCTCATTTGAAATGTGGGTAAAAATGAGGTTAAGTAATAAAAAGCCACAATGTGGCAGGGGCACAGGCCTGACTAGCATCCATCTGCTCTGGCAGATTTCTTCTCCTTCCTTCCCATTATTTCCCCTCTCCCTTCCTCCTACTTCTATCTTTATTTCCTCCTTCTGGAAGATCACTGGCTGTATATATAGTCTCTGTGTTTCTGTGACCATCTAATTTCCAGGACACCAGGTCACGCAACAGTGGGCATTTAATACAAAATAATAATTGTCATTGCTGTGGTAATGTGGCAACCTAGGGTGAGTGGATGCCAAAAATTTTCTGGAACTCTTGTTGAAGGAGAAGCTAGTCTTAGCGTGGCACAGCCCTATGTGTAGTGCATTACTTTTGCTGTCCCACACCTGGTATTATTTGGAACCCAATTGCCCGGACTTTGGGAAGTGCTGTGTGAGACAGATGTGTGACAGCCTGGTCCAGGCAGGCCACATAGCCAGCCAAGCCACATGTTGATGTCCCGATGCTTTCACATTGGAGGTTGCCACTCTCAATCATTTTGGGAAGGGTACAGCTCTAGCATTGAGGCCGTGATTGTGGCAGATCATGGGGGCAAGGAGAAGGCAGTGTTCTCTCTTTAGAGATGATGGCAGCTCCTGGGAAACTGAGGAAATTAGGAACTCAGAGAATATTTTGGTTTTGTTCTCATCTAATGATTTGAGTAATTTAAGTGGGTCTGTCCTTGTCAAATATGTCCAAAGGTAATTTTATAAAAATGAAGTATAGTTCTCTTATAATTGTCACCCCAAGCATAATATTTCAAGGCTCAGAAAAGTGGTTTTCTTTTTTCAAATTCATGTTTTACTTGTCTTGTCTCAGTAAACATCCCAAGTGTAGGTTTAACAAATTGATGTGGTTCAGGCAAACTGTGCTTATGCTTCTGTTTGGTTAATTTCTCTGCTAAGTTCACCCTGTGGTGTGGACTTTGACAAATGGAGACTACTCAAGAGAGCTAACAGATAAATTATTTTCTATCCCTTCCACTTAGACTGTTCTTAGATGCAGTAATTTTATGTGCCCTTACTTAAGACATGTGATGTAAATAATCAGCCGTGTTTTGTTGAAAAGTTCTGTCCAGATGGGTAACTTACTTCCTTGTATTTGCTTTCCCTCTTTCCTTGTTTCAGTTCCTTTTTCTCCTCACACTTTTTTCCTTGTATTATACATCTCAAGGTAAACTTTTGCCCCAAGCCCTGTTTTCTAGTCTTGAGCTAAGAGACTACCCAAACTATTAATTCTATTTTTAAGGAAATGGGTTTTGTAATATAAGATATTACTACAGTAGCTCAGTGCACCAGGCCTCAAAAGTAGTAAACAAAAAAAATGTTTCTACTTAGGAAGAAAATTAACATTTTGAGATAACCAAAAACCTTCCACAAGGCATGCTGTCAGAAAAAGGTAAGTGTTGAGAATATACACCTACTTCACAATACACACAACTGTATATAACAGAAATATTTAAAAGGAAAGCATTGAATTATGTTTATAAAATTTTTGATGGGAACAAGAGTCTATTTTTAAAACCCATAGGTAGGAAAAACTTTCCTCAGTGTGATCAAATATCTAGAAGCCATAAAGGGAAAATATGAAGGATTTGATCACCTATATGGGGGAAAAGCAGGAGCAACACTAAATGAATTAGATATAACTACTTTGACAGCACCAGCATCTATCTAGGTCAGCTTGTCTTCGTTCACTGAGCACTAAACAATCATCTGATGATAATTTGGTTTCTGATGTAGATTGATCTTAGGGAGAGAATGCTTTGAGCAGCAGACACTAAGAATCTGGTTTACTTGGTAACTTTTTTCTTATTGTAACATAAATCATCATTCCTTTATTTTCAAAAGGAAATGCTACCCCACTTAGTAATATGTAATGCCTTCTGCAAACTTAGAAATGCTCAATAAACAGGGGGCTCTATGCCTAAGCAAAGATCCTGTATTATTATAAATGGTCAACAGGGCCAGAAAGTTACACTAAGCCCAATCTTAATGGTGGACTGAATTATATGTTTATGAACCTGTAAAGATAAAGTTACCCATCCCAGTAAGGCTTCCTGCTCTCCCCACCTCCCTTCTCCTTCCACCCAGGCCTATCTCCAAACACACACATTGTCCAAACCGTTAGCACAAGGTCTGAAGGAGACCAAATGGACAGGGCCAAGCATGGAAGTATATCATTCTGAAATATAAATATCTATTATCCTGCTTAATATCACACTTCAGGGCAGAGCTGACTAGGGGTCATTATCCCAGTTTTCTATACCTTAGGATGGCAGCGAGATAGCTCTGGTTTAAAGGGAAGGAAGAGCCACAATTCATAGAAGAAGAAAAAAACCCTTTGGCTTGGGATGTGATGTAAAATGAATGTAGAAAGACAGCATTGAAAATGGTCATCATCATTCTTAGAAAAGCAATTATCATCCCTCCTTATCAGGGAAATACAAATCAAAACCACACTGGGATACTACCTCACGCCAGTCAGAGTGGCTAAAATGAGCAAATCAGAGGACTCTAGATGCTGGTGAGGATGAAACGGGCACCCTCCTACACTGTTGGTGGGAATGTAAACTGGTGCAGCCCCTGTGGAAAACAGTGTGGAGGTTCCTCAAAAAATTAACACTAGAACTCCTCTATGACCCAGCAATAGCACTGCTAGGAATTTACCCAAGGGATATAGGAGTGCTGATGCATAGGAGCACATGTACCCCAATGTTCATAGCAGCACTCTCAACAATAGCCAAAACATGGGAAGAGCCTAAGTGTCCATCAACGGACGGATGGATCAAGAAGATGCGGTTTTATCTATACAACGGAATACTACATGGCAATGAGAAAGAATGAAATCTGGCCATGTGTAGCAACATGGATGGACCTTGAGGGTGTTACGCTGAGAGAAATAAGTCAGGCAGAGAAGGACAAATACCTGTTTGCACGTATAGGATTAGGAGGAACTTAACAGAGGACCATGAGGGAGAAGAAGGGGGAAAATAGTGAGGGAGAGGGAGAGAGGCAAACCATGAGACTCTTGAATGCTGAGAACAAACTGAGGACTGATGGGGGGGGAGGGGGGAGATGGGCATGGAGGAGGGCACTTATGGGGATGAGCACTGGGAGTTATATGGAAACCAACTTGACAATAAACTATTTGTTAAAAAAAAAAAAAGTTAACAGATTAGAGGCAGCGGTAGCAGCCAAGGCAGAAAGGATTCAATATTAGCAACTGACCCTTAGGAACAGGGATGAGAAGAAAGAGAGACATAGCGTTATTACACTTGTCTACTTTAAGCCAAAATGAATCGCAAAGCTGAATAGCCGCTGTCGATAAATAACCACTCCTCAGGAGCAGCTCATTTGATTGTTGGATCATATGGTCCTCATCCTGGGAAAAGCAGGAAATTGATGGCAACAGAAATAGTTTGAATTCTTGGCACACTTCCAGGGTTATTTTCCAGTCACTCAGTAAATCACTTTCTCCCACAGCTAAGCAGTTCCAAGGATGGGATCTCTTAGTATTACTTTTTACAACTGGGTGTGAATCTACATCTCAAAATAAAGCATCTAATTTAAAACAATATAACTTACTCTAAGAAATTTGGCTCTGCTAATCTATTCATTTTGTAAGACACTGAAAAGCTGGAAAACACACACAGCCTTCTGTGCTGCGGCCTTGCTCTACAGTGTCTTCGTCAAAACACAGTGAACTTCCATAACTTTGGTTGTAGGTATGACGGGATAACATCTGTAAACGGACTTTAAAAAGCAAGCTGCCAGGGCGCCTGGGTATCTCATTCAGGTAAGTGTGTCCAGCTTCGGCTCAGGTCCTGATCTCACGGTCTGTGGGTTCGGGCCCCATGTCAGTCTGTGTGCTGACAGCTAGCTCAGAGCCTGGAGCCTGCTTCGGATTCTGGGTCTCCCTCCCTCTCTGCCCCTCCCCTGCTCACACTCTGTCTCTCTCTCAAAAATAAACATTAAAAAAATTTTTTTAAAGCAAAAGAAAAAAAAAGCAATTATCAAAGAACTTATCTAGTCTTCATTTGTCAAAGTTCACCCTTTGGAGCATTAACACTACTGTGTTTCCATGTGTGTAGTTTGGCTAGTTAGTACAGCAATAATCTTTTCTTGTTATGTGACATTATGTTAAGTCATTTCTAAAGCTGTGGCTTGAACAGTGGCATTGGCAGTGGCAGAAAGGACATGGATCATTGCTGTATTTCTTCTGGATTTGAAGTAAGGCAGTTGGCAGAGCCCAGGAATGGCGAGGGGAGACAGTTGGGCCAAGTGGAACTTAGATGTTACATACATTGAATTGGGAAATGTGATACTAATAATTGCATTATGAGTTCATTGTGAAGGATGCTAAAGCATCATGAGGTTAGATATAAAAATTCTACAATTGATGGAAAGTGGTCTGGACCAAAAAATCTGAGTCAGTAAGTGAAGTACTCATAATGCCTCCCATATCAGGATATATGACCATAAATGAGTTAATCAGTGCATTTAAGTGTTTTAAAATCTGCTGCCTAATTCTGTTGTCCAAGTTATTACACATTGTCATCTTGCCTTGCAACCAAGGATAGGACATTGATGTTTTAGGAACACAAAACATGCTATTAGATCTTGAAGATGTGAGCAGTACTAATCAAGACATTTTTGCTAGCATCTGCAAAGGAGAGTGACACCCTGTTTGACAAAGTGGGTAAAATGCATTTTTGCACTTTTTAACTTTTTAAAAGTTTTTAGAAAAACATGAAGAAATAAGATAAAGATAAAATGAAATAAGTGTAAGAGGGAAATTGAGACTGAGACAATTGTTTGAGTTCTTACTGTGGCAATTGATTGATTTGTTATAGTATATTATTTCTTTGCCATACTTCTGGATTGCATTTATTATTATTATATTTAGAATTTTCACATATACATCAGTGGTGTGATTAACCTGTCATTTTATTTATTTTTACATTACCAAGTATTTTTAAGTGGAAGTATCATTGACACACAATGTTACAATACCATTGACTATATTCCCTACATTGTGCCTTCCATTTATACAACTTTCATAACTGGAAGCTTGTACCTCCCACCCCTCCTCACCCATTTTGCCCAACCCCTACGCCTCCCCTCTGGCAACCACCAGTTTGTTCTCTTTGTGGCTTCTGCTTTTTTGTTTGTTCATTTGTTTTGGTTTTTTTAGATTCCACATATAAGTGTAATCATATGATATTTTTTAATATGACTTATTTCACTTAGCATAATACCTTCTAGGTCCATCTATATATCAAATTTTGATATTAAGATTGTGTAACTTGATTTTCACTTACAAAGTAGTGTCTTCATAAAGAAGAAAATTATCAATATTTTCCTTCATTTATTTTATTCTTTTTAGAGAAATTATCCCTTGCCATAAGATCATGAAGATTATCTATATTATCTTCTAGCAGGTTTATTGTTTTGCCTTATCTCATTTAGATCTACAATTCACCTGGAATTTATTTTTGTATGTGATGTGTAGTAAGTGTCAAGATTCTATTTTTTCCCCACAAAAGGATATCCAATTGATCCAGCACCATTTCTTGAGAACCCTATACTTTTTCTACTACACTACAGTGTCATATTTGTGATAACTTGTTGGCATATAGGTATGGGTCAGTCTTTGTACTTTCTATTTTGTCCATTAGCCTATTTTTGCTTAATGTTTATTTATTTTTGAGAGATAGAGAAAGATATGTAGACAGAGTGGGGGAGGGGCAGAGAAAGAAGGAGACCGAATCCAAGCAGGCTCTGCAGTGCAGAGCCCCAAACGGTGCTCTAACTCACAAACAGCAAGATCATGACCTGTGCTGAAATTAAGAGTCAGAAGCATGGCCAACTGAACCACCCTGATGCCCCTGTGCATTAGTTTATTTGTTTATCCTTGTATCAATTGTGCTTGAATCCTGTCATAATTACTGTAGCTTTATAATGGATCTTAATATTTGGTAGTATGAATCCTCTTTATTGTTTTTTTTCAGAATTCTCTTGGTTATTTTTGGTGGTCTGCATTTCCATATTGATTTTTAAAATAAGATTGCCAATTTATACTCATATTAGTTCAGATTTGTACACATTTTGTTAGAACAATTCCTAGGATATGATGGTCTCTCAATCATATTTTAGATGGCTTTATTTCTATTTTTATTTATTAATTTATTACTATTACTATTTTATTTTAGAGAGAGAGAGAGTGCAAGCTGGGGAAAGGGGCAAGGGAGAGAGAGAGAGAAAGATAATCTCAAGCAGGCTACATACTCAGCATGGAGCCCAATGCGGGGCCCAATCCCACAACCATGGGATCATGACTTGAGCTGAAATCAAGAGTCAGACGCTCAACTGACTGAGCCACCCAGGTATCCCAGATGGCTTTGTTTTTAAATTTTCATATTCTAGTTGTTCACTGCTGGTATATGGAAATAGAAATGATTTCTAAAAATATACTGACATTGTATTGAGTGGACTTGTGGAAATTATTTATTAATTTTTACAGTTTATTTAGATTCTTTTGGACTTTCTATGCATGCAATCATTTTGTATGTGAATTATGATTATCTTTTTTTCTAGTTATTGTTCCTTTTATTTTTTCTTCCCTTATTGTACTGTCTAACATCCCCAGTCACATTCACTTTGATAAATAAAAGTGGTAATAGTGGCCATCTTTTTCTTGTTAACTGATCTCAAGTGGAAAGCTCTCAATATTTCAATATTAACTATTATGTTTGTTGTTGTCGATAGTGTTTATCAAATTGTAGAAGTTCCCTTTTACTCTTGGTTTCCTAAAAGTTTTAAATCATGAATGAGGGTTGAATTTTATCAAATGCATCTTCTGCATCCATTGAGACATTTATATAAGTTTTTACCTCTAATTACAATAATGTCGCAAATTATGTTGATTGATTTTTAAATGTTAATTTAACCTTGTATTTTTAGAAGAAACCCAACTTGATTATATGTATTATCTATTTCGTATATCACTCAATTTGATTTGCTCTTACTTGATTTGAAATTTTTGCATCTATTTTCATAAGAGGGATTAACCTGTAATTTCAGTTTTTGTAACTGTTTTTCAGGTTTGTAACATACTTATGCTTGGATCATAACACAGAGTGGGTAGTGTGATAATTTTATTTGTCAACTCAGCTAGGCCACAGTATCCAGATGTTTGGCCAAACACAAGTCTTGATGTTGGTGTGAAGTTATTCTTCAGATATCATTTAAATCAGTAGACTTTGAGCAAAGCAGATCATTATCCATCATGTGAGTGGGCCTAATTCAATAAGTTGCAAGCCTTGAGAGAAAACAACTGAGGTCCTTTGAGGAAGAGGGAATTCTGCTTCCAGATTGTCTTTTTTTTTTCTTTAGAGAGATAGAGTGCAAGCAGGGTAAGGGCAGAGGGAGAGAGAGAGAGAATCTTAAGCAAGCTCCATGCTCAACATGCGCCCAATACAGGACTCTATCCCATGACCCTGGGACCATGACTTGAGTCAAAATCGAGAGTTGGACCCTCAACCAACTGAGCCACTGAGAAGCCCCCAGGTTTTTTTCAGACTCAAGCTGGGACATCAACCCTTTCCTGAGTCTCTAGCATTCTGGCCCCCACTATAGATTTTAGATCTGACACCTTCCACGATTGCAAGAGCCAATTTCTTTAAATAAATCTCTCTTTCTCTCTGTGTATCTATCTCTATTTCATCTATATCTATATCCATATCTATATATCCATATCTATTACCTATTAGTTTTGTTCTGTGGAGAATCCTGATTGTTTCTCTTTGCAAAAATTTCTATAAAATGAATTTGACTTCTTCTTTAAATATTTGATAAATTTACTGGTGAAGCCACATATATCTGAAGTGTCTTTATGTGGAAAATTGTGGTTATTTTACATTTTTTTCTGATTCAATTTAGAAAATTTGGTATAGCACTAATCAAAATTTGCATCTTTTCTTTTATGTTTATCTTCATATTGTGTGTTTAATATTTGTGGGTTCTGTAGCAATGCCTATTTTTTCATGCTTGATGTTGATTTTCCTGATATTGTGCTTCTATTCCTGATATTTTCTATCAGGAAAACCAATATCAGGCATGAAAAAGTAGGCATTGCTACAGAACCCACAAACATTAAACACTCAATATGAAAAAGAAGAAAGTAAATAATAAAGATGAGAATGGAAATTAATAGAAAACAAGCATATGAGAGAGAAGCCAAAAGTTGGTTCTATATAAAATTTTCTCTCATATGCTTGTTTTCTATTAATTTCTGCTCTCATCTTTATTATTTACTTTCTTCTTTTTCATTTGAGTTTAATTCATTGTCTTTTTTCTAAGATCATTGATTTTTAGTCTTTCTCCTTTACAAACATGCAGTATACAAACTTGGGTTATAAATCTCTTTCTATACACTGCTTTAGTTGCATTCCATAAAATTTTGATAATCTGTATTTTAATTATCATTTAGTTAAAATATGTGTAAATTTACATTCATATTTTTCTTTAATCTATAAGTTATTTAGAAGTGTTTTGATTAATTTCCAAGTATCTGAGAATTTTCTGGTTGTCTTTTACTGATTGATTTCTAGTTTAATATCACTGTAGTCAAACAACATACTCTATATCTTTTAAATGTATGTATATATGTTATTTATTTATTTATTTAAATGTTTTATTTATTTCTAGGAGAGAGAGAGAGAGAAACAGCGTGAGCAAGGGAGGGTCAGAGAGAGAGGGGGTCACAGATTGAAACAGACTCCAGGCTCTGAGCTGGCAGTCAACACAGAGCCCGACGTGGGGCTCGAACCCACGAACCACGAGATCATGACCTAAACGAAAGTCGGACGCTTAACTGACTAACCCACCCAGGCACCTCTCTTTTAAATGTATTTAAACAATCTTTATAATCTAATATTTGATTAATTTCTAAAAATGTCCACATAAACTCAAAAATCATGTATATTCTGCAATTTTTCAATGAAATGTTCTTTATATTTATAATTAGAGGGTGCTTAGGTGGCTCAATCTGTTAAGCATCTGACTTCAGCTCAGGTCATGGGCTCACAGTCCATGAGTTTGAGTCCTGCTTCAGGCTCTGTGCTGACAGCTCAGCGTCTGGAGCCTGCCTCAGATTCTGTGTCTCCCTCTCTCTCTGCTCCTCTCCTGCTCATTCTCTCCCTCTCAATTTCTCTCAAAAACAAATAAACTTAAAAAAATTATATTTACAATTAGGTTGATCATGTTGTTGAAATTTATATCTTCACTGCTTTTTAAAATATCTGCTTGCTCCATCAATTACTGAGCTAGGTATATTAAATGTCCTATTATGATTGTGAATTGGTCTATTTTACCTTTTAGTCTATCCATTTGGCTTCATTTATTTGAATCTACGTTACAGTTACATCAAAATTTAGAACTGTTCTATCTCCTTGGTTGATTAACCATTTTATCACTATAAAATTCTCTCCTGGTCACAAGCAATTGTTTTTGTTTTTCTTTTGGTTAGTATTTTTGTCATGTATTTGTTTCCATTCATTTACTTTAGATATTTATGTGTTCCTATACTTAAGTTGAATCTCTTATAAGCAGAATGCATTTGGATATTGGTTTTTGTCCAATGTGACACTCTTATTCTTCTAATTGGAGTATTTGCTCTATTTATATATTTGTACTTACTCCTCATTTTATTTATGCCATTTATATTTACTTTAATTACTGAAATATTTGTGGTTAAGTTTACAACTTACCATTGTTTCTTTTTGGCTCATCTGTTATATATTTCCTTTTACTTACTTTCTTTTTTTCCTTTGATTAAGCAAATGTTTTTATTATTTCATATTTCCCCCATATTACCTCTTATACAATATTATTTTACCCTTCTTCTATTAGTGATTGTAGATCAGGGGTTAACAAACTTTGGCCAAACATCTGTTTTTGTAGATAAAGATTTATTGGAACACAGCAACATTCATTTGTTTATGTATTGTCTATGAATACATAACTCCATCTTTACAAAGGTGGAATTGAATAATTGGCATACAGATTATATGGCTTGCAGTGCCTAAAATATTGTATGGCCTTTGTTAAAAAGTTTTCAAGGAATGGCCAAGATGGCAGAGTAGCATAGAAGTTTTTTGCCCCTCTCATCTCTGAAATGCAGCTAGATCAATATTAAACTATATTTCACACCCAGAAAACTTATTTGAGGATTAACACAACAATCCGCAACACTTGAACCACAAAATTCAGCAGTTACATAGCATGGAGAGGTGAAATGAGAGAAAGAGAAGCTGTGGAGGGTAGGGAGCTGTTTTTGCTCGCCAAGAGAGAACAAAGACGGGGAAAAGTATAGGAAAAGCACTTCCTCTGAAAGTATCTGGAGAGAAAGATAAAGAGTGGAACATCTGCAAGGGACTGGGCAAGAAAGGGAAAAAGAAGGGAGAAAGGAGAGGTTTTAAATGCCATTAAAACTATAAACAGTGGAACACAGAGTCTGAAACTCTGTAGTTCGATATCTTTCAGAGCTCTGATTGGAAGAGCAAATCCCCAGGAGCAGACAACAAGGTACAAGAGGTCCTTGGACCACACTGGGAGGGGTGGTTCTCCTGCTGGGAGGACATTTGGTAGAGGTTATGTGGCCTCCCCACAGGAAAAGGTCCCAGTAGACCCTGGAAAACAGCCACATTTGCTGGTGTTGGAACAAAGACATTAAAGGTGGACCCTGGTGACAGATGTGTGTTGTGATTTACCATAATCCCTGAAAAGCCACTGCTACATGATTGTGCCAACATTTTCTGGGGTGGCCTGGCATCTTGCCACAGCTTCTGGGCATCTGCAGCAGTAGAATTACACACAATTTCTGGGGGCATGCCAGCACCCTGCCATTGTTTGGTGACACCCTCCCCCAGAGGATCTGAGAAGGTCAAAGCTGCAGAACCCTCAGAAGTGAGGCGTTTGGAAACAGCCCCATCTGAGATAAAACTTGGGGGGGGAGATGTTGCCTGGCAGGCTGAAGCCTTGGTCATAGACAGTGTGGAAGTGGGGCGTGGATGGAAGCTGGAGACAAAGGAGCGGTGTTTGATTTCTGATGGAAGAGGGCATAGAGTTCTACATGCACCACAACGATCCATCCCAGTAAATTAAGCAGCTCCATCTAGTGGAGAATGGAGCTGTAACACCAAGCTCAGTCCAAGTGGGTCAACCGTGCTCTTTAGGAACACCAGAAGTCTTTTGGCCTGCTTAGTTTACAGACTATAAAGTGCTTTATAGTTTGACTTCTAGGGGAAACTGGATGTAATTTCAATCGTATTTCGTTCTGTTCACTAGTCCATCTACTCAAATTTTTTCTTTTTATTTGCTTTTCTTATTCTTGAATACAGAAAGAAAAAAATATTTTATTTTAAAAATTTTTAGCATTTATTTATTTTTGAGAGATAGAGCATGAATGGGAGATAGGCAGAGAGAGAGAGGGAGACACAGAATCCTAAACAGGCTCCAGGCTCTGAGCTGTCAACACAGAGCCCTATGTGGGGCTCGAACTCATGGGCTGAACCATGAGACCATGACCTGAGCTGAAGTCAGATGTTTAACTAAGTGAGCCACTCAGGCACCCTTATTTTCAGTTTTTATAAAAAAAGACTTAAATTTTTTTCTACTATTTTTTAACTTTCTGTAAATTTTTTAAATTCTATTTTACTTTCATCATTTCATTTTATTCTATTTTATTGTATTTATTTTTTTAAATTTTCAAACGTTTTTCCTCCCCCCCTTTTTTCTTTTTTTTCCCCTTTTTCCTCATCCTATCAAACTTCTTTCAACAAGCAGACCAAAACACAACTAGGATCTAGCATCCTTTATTTGATACTTTTTGTGTTGTTTTTAATTTTTTAATTTCAATTTTATTTTATTTTATTAATTCTTTTTATTCCTTCAAAAATGATGAAATGAAAGTTCACCCCAAAAGAAAGAACAGGAAGAAATGACAGCCAGGGACTTAATGAATACAGATACAAGCAAGATGTCTGAACCAGAATTTAGAATCACGATAATAAGAATAGTTGGGTTTCAAATAGATTAGAATACTTTTCTGTGGAGATAAAAGAATTAGAATCTAGTCAAGATAAAATTAAAAATGCTATACCTGAGATGCAAATTCGAGTGCATGCCACAGCAGCAAGGTGGATGAAGCAGAGCAGCAAATCAGCGATATGGAGGACAAACTTATGGAGAATAATGAAGAAAAAAAGAGGGAAACTAAGGCAAAAGAACACAATATAAGAATTAGAGGACTCAGTGATTCATTAAAAAGGAATAACATCTGAATCATAGGGGTCCCAGAAGATGAAGAGAGAGAAAAAGGGGTAGACGTTTATGTGAGTAAATCATAGTGGAAAACTTTCCTAACCTGGGGAAAGACACAGACATCAGAATCCAGGACGCACAGAGAACTTCCATTAGATTCAACAAAAACCGATGATCAACAAGGCATGTCATAGTCAAATTCAGAAAATACTCAGGCAAGGATAGAATCATGAAAGAAACAAAGGGGAAAAAAGTCCTCAACGTACAAGGGAAGACAGATCAGTTTCACAGCAGTTTCACACCTATCAACAGAAACTTGGGAGGCCAGAAAGGAGTGGCAGGATATATTCAATGTGCTAAATAGGAAACATATGCAGTCAGGAACTCCTTATCCAGCAAGGCTGTCATTCAAAATAGAAGGAGAGATAAAAATTTTCCAGAAAAACAAAACTAAAGGAGTTCATGACCACTAAACCAGCCCTGCAAGAAATTTTAAGGGGGACTCTCTAAGGGGAGAAAAAACGAAACAAAACAAAAAAGACCAAAAGCAACAAAGACTTGAAAGGCCCAGAGAACACCACCAGAAACTCCAACTCTAGAGGCAACATAATGGCAATTAAGTCATATCTTTCAGTACTCACTCTTAATGTCAGTGGACTAAACACTCCAATCAAAAGACATAGAGTTACAGAATGGATAAGAAAAAAAGATCCATCTATATGCTGTTTACAGGAGACCCACTTTAGACCTAAAGACACCTTCAGATTGAAAGTAAGGGGACGGAAAAGCATCTATCATGCTAATGGTCAACAAAAGAAAGCTGGAGTAGCCATACTTATATCAGACAATCTAGACTTTAAAATGAAGACTGTAACAAGAGATGAAGAAAGGCACTATATCATAATTAAGGGGTCTATCCACAAAGAAGATCTAACAATTGTAAACATTTATGCTCCAAACGTGTCACTCCCAAATATATGAAACAATTAATCACAAACATACAGAAACTCATTGATAATAGTACCATAATAGTATGGGACTTCAATACCTCACTTACAGCAATTGACAGATAATCTAAACATAAAATCAACAAGGTAACAATAGCTTTGAATGACACACCAGACCAGGTGGGATATCTTCAGAACATTTCATCCTAAAGCAGCAGAATACACATTCTTTTCTAGTGCATATGGGACATTCTCCAGGATAGATCACATACTGGGACACAAATCAGACCTCAACAAGTACAAAAAAATCGAGATCATACAGTACATATTTTCAGACTACAATGCTATGAAACTTGAAATTATCCAGAGGAAAAAATTTGGAAAGACAACAAATACTTGGAGACTAAAGAACATGCTGCTAAAGAATTAATGGGTTAACCAAGAAGTTAAAGAGAAAATTTAAAAGTACATAGAAGCCAGTGAAAATGGTAACACCACAGCCCAAAATCTCTGAAACGAAGTGAAGGGGGCCATAAGGGGGAAGTATATAGCAATCCAGGCCTTCCTGAAGAAGAAAGAAAGGTCTCAGATACACAACATAACCTTACACCTTAAAGAGCTGGAAAAAGAACAGCAAATAAAACCCCAAACCAGGAGAAGACAGGAAATAATAAAGTTTAGAGTAGAAATCAATGCTATCGAAACCAAAAATAGAAAAAAAAAAAAAAAAGCAGAATAGATCGATGGAATCAGAAGTTGATTCTTCAAACGAATTAACAAAATTGATAAACTCTTAGCCAGTTTGGTCAAAAAGAAAAAGGAAAGGACCCAAATAAATAAAATCAAGGATGAAAGAGGAGAGATCACAACCAACACTGCAGAAATACAAACAATAGTAAGAGAATATTATGAGCAATTATGTGGCAATAAATTGGGCAATCTGGAAGAAATGGACAAATTCATAGAACATATAAATAACCAAACCTGAAACAGGAAGAGATAGAAAATTTGAACAGACCAATAACTAGTTATGAAATTGAATCAGCATTCAAGAATCTCCCAGAAAACAAGAGTCTGGGCCTGTTTGGCTTTCCAGGGGTATTCTACCAAACATTTAAAGAAGAGTTAACACCTATTCCTTTGAATCTGTTCAAAAAAATAGAAATGGAAAGAAAACTTCCAAACTCATTTTACAAGACTAGCATAAACCCTAATTCCAAAACCAGACCCCACTAAAGAGAATTACAGACCAATTTCCCTGATGATCATGGTTGCAAAATTTCTCCAAAAAATACTAGCCAGACAGATCCATCAATACATTAAAAGAATTATTCACCACAACCAAGTGGGGTTTATACCTGGGATGCAGGGCTGGTTCGATATCCACAAAACAATCAATGTAATACATCACATCGATTTAAAAAAAAAAAAGGACAAGAACCATATGATCCTCCCAATAGATGCAGGGAAAGCCTTTGACAAAATTCAGCATTCGTTCTTGATAAAAAAAAAAAAAAAAAAAAAACCTCCAGGAAGTAGGGATAGAAGGATTATACCTCAAGATAATAAGAGACATTATATGATAGACCCACTGCTAATATCTTCCTCAATGGAGAAAAACTGAGAGTTTTCTCCCTAAGGCCAGGAACATGACAAGGATGTCGATTCTCACCACTGTTATTCAACATAATATTGGAAGTCCTAGGCCTCAGCAATCAGACAACACATAGGACTAAAAAGCATCCAAATAGGCAAGGAGCAAGTCAAACTTTCACTCTTTGCAGATGACATGATACTCTATGTGGAAAACCCAAAAGATTCCACTAAAAAACTACTAGAACTGATCTATCATTTCAGCAAAGTCATAGGATATAAAATCAATGCACAGAAATCGGTTGCATTCCTATACACCAATAATGAAGCAACAGAAAGAAAAATCAAGGAATCAATCCCATTTACATTTGCACCAACAACCATAAAATACCAAGGAATAAATCTAACCAAAGAGGTGAAAAATCTATATTCTGAAAACTGTAGAAAGCTTATGAGTGAAATTGAAAAAGTCAGAAAAAAAACAAATGGGAAAATATTGCATGCTCATGGATTAGAAAGAATAAATATTGTTAAAATGTTGATACTAACCAAAGCAATCTACATATTCAATGCAATCCCTATCAAAATAACACCAGCATTCTTCACAGAGCTACAACAAACAATTCTAAAATTTGTATAGAACCAGAAAGACCTCAAATAGCCAAAGCAATCCTTAAAAAGAAAACCAAAGCTGGAGGCATCACAATCTCTATGGGGGATAAGTTTAGGGATTCCCTGAACTTGCACTGATGAGTTAACAAGGCATAAAGAATTAGAAACCCATAGAATGAACACACTTTCATTCAGGTAAACAAGTTCGGGTAAACAAGATTAGGTAAATGAGGCAAAGGTCCTCAGTATAGGATAAATGGGGCAAAGGCCCACAGTATAGGACAAGCAAGGCAAAGACCTCCAATATAGGACAAGAGGGGTAAAGGTCCCCAGTTAAGGACAAAGGTATAGGAATAGGGAATCTCAGGATGAAAACATCCAAGATGAGGTAAGCAAGCTTAGGTATTCAGGGCAGAAATGCCCCCCAACTTAGTACAATAGCAGACAGTTGCTTTCACAGGAAGGAAGGAACAAATTAGGTGAACAGGTAAACAAGGCTATAGACCGATGCAGGCGATGTTACCCAGAGTGGAGCAAATTAGCAAAAGAAAGGTGCCTTGTTGACCTCGAAGTAGCATGCTCTGACTTTCTTGTCCCCTAGACCAGTTCAGGTAAACAGAGGTGGTGCCTCATGTTTGCTGTAAACTACCTTCAACCCAGCACCAGAATCTTGTTTTGTATTGAACCAAACCCCTAACACCGCAAACCTCCAAAACCCCCCTTTTCCCCACGCCCATGATTTAATGTTCACAGTTTCATTTTCTCTCTGTGCACGTCCATCACACTAGTTAGCCCTCTGATCCTAGTAAAAATAGAGCAAAGACCCTTGCTGATCCTAATAAAGCTTTCTGTTAGCCTTCTGATCCTAATAAAAATGGAGCGAGGACCCTTCTGATCCTGGACATTAGCCTCTCCTTCATTTTAAATCCTGCATCCTGCTTTCTTGCTGGACAAGAGAGAAATCCAGACCCAGAATCTATGACAAATCCTCAACTTTACGATGTATTACAAAGCTGTAATCATCAAGTCAGTATGGTTCTGGCATAAAAACAGACACTCAGATTAGTGGATCTGAGGCCAACTCAAATGTGTGGCCAACTAATCTTTGACAACGCAGGAAAGAATATCCAGTGGAATAAAGAAAGTCTCTTCAGCAAATGGTGCTGGGAAAACTAGCCAGAGACATGGAAAAAAATGAACCTGGACTACTTTCTTACACCATACACAAAAATAAACTCAAAATGGATGAAAGATCTAAATGTAAGACAGGAAGCCATTGAAAGCCTAGAGGAGAAAGCAGGCAAAAACCTCTTTGACCTCAGCCACAGCAGCTTGTTACTCAACACCTCTCCAGAGGCAAGGGAAATAAAAGCAAAACTGAACTATTGAGATGTCATCAGAATAAAAACTTCTGCACAGTGAAGGAAGCAATCAGCAAAACTAAAAGGCAACCGATGAAATGGGAGAAGATATTTGCAAATGACATATCAGATAAAGGGTTAGTATCCAAAATCTATGAAGAACTTATCAAACTCAACACCCAAAAAATTAAATAATCCAGTGAAGAAATGGGCAAAAGACATGAACAGACACTTCTCCAAAGAAGACATTCAGATGGCTAACAGACACATGAAAAATGCTCAACATCACTCATCATCAGGGAAATACAAATTAAAACCACAATTACATACCTCCTCACACCAGTCAGAATGGCTAACATTAACAACTCAGGCAATAATAGATGTTGGTGAGGATGCAGAAAAAGAGGATCTCTTTTGCACTGGTTGTGGGAATGCAAACTGGTGCAGCTACCTTGGAAAACAGTATAGGGATTCCTTAAAAAATTAAAAATAGAACTACCTTATGACCCAGCAATTGCACTACTATTTAACCAAGGGATACAGGTGTGCTGTTTCAAAGGGGCACATGCATCCCAATATTTATAGCAGCACTATCGACAATAGCCAAAGTATGGATAAAGCCTAAATATCCATCAATGTATGAATGGATCAAGAAGATGTGGGGGCGCCTGGGTGGCTTAGTCGGTTGGGCGTCCGACTTTCGCTTAGGTCATGATCTCGCGGTTAGTGGGTTCGAGCCCCGCATCGGGCTCTGTGCTAACTGCCAGCTCAGAGCCTGGAGCCTGTTTCAGTCTGTGACTCCCTCTCTCTCTGACCCTCCCCCTGCTCACGCTGTCTTTCTCTCTCTCTCCTAGAAATAAATAAAAATCTTAAAAAAAAAAAAAAGAAGATGTGGTACACATACACACACACACATATACATACACATATTTATATGTATATATATGTGCATATACATGTATACACATATGTATTTGTGCATATATATAATGTATTGTATTTTATTATTATATTATATTATTTTTATTATAATATTGTATATATTATATGTATGTATATAATGTATTACTCCACAATCATAAAGAATGAAATCTTGCCATTTGCAATTACATGGATGGAACTAGAGGATATTATGCTAAACTAAATTAGTTAGTCAGAGAAAGTCAAATATATGATTTCACTCATATGAGGAATTTAAAATACAATAAAGATGAACATAAGGGAAGGGAAGCAAAAATAATATAAAAACAAGGAGGGGGACAAAGCATAAGACACTTTTAAATACAGAGAACAAACTGAGGGTTGCTGGAGATGTTGCCCGTGGGGGGATGGGCTAAATGGGTAAGGGGCATTAAAGAAGACAGTTGTTTGGATTAGCACTGGGTGTTATACTTAGGGGATGAACCACTCCTGAAATCATTATTGCACTATATGCTTACTAACTTAGATGTAAAATTTTAAAAAATAACGTTTTCCAACTCCTAACATGGAGTATATAACTTGTACCCTTGATTTATTAAAACATAATTTAAATTATTACTTTTAACACTTTCCAAGTGTTAAAAAAATCATAGAATGCTTTAACACAGTTTATGTCTTTCTTTTTGGATTATTTTTGTCACATATTTTAATTTTACATATATTTTAAATATCAAGAGAATGATTTTAATACGTAGTCATTTAGATTAACTTCATATTTGTCTTTTGTATTACTTTTCATTTCTTACATTCTTACATTTCTGCCTCTTTTTTTAGGTATTGTTTTTTTTCTGACAAAATTTCCTAAATTTTGTTTGTTTGAAAATATCTTTACTTCATCCTGAGCTTTGAAGGTTATTTTTTGTTGAACAAATTTTTTTTTTTATTTCTAGGAGAGAGAGAGAGAGACAGCGTGAGCAGGGGAGGGTCAGAGAGAGAGGGAGTCACAGACTGAAATAGGCTCCAGGCTCTGAGCTGGCAGTCAGCACAGACCCCGACGCGGGGCTCGAACCCACGAACAGCGAGATCATGACCTAAGCGAAAGTCGCACGCTTAATTGACTAAGCCACCCAGGCGCCCCTGAATAAAACTTTTTGTATTGGTAGTTAATGTTCTTTCAGTACTTAAATATATCATTTTGTTATCATTTTGCATCCACAGTTTCTGATGAGAAATCAGCTGTCAGTCTTACCATTGTAGCTTTGACATTAATGTGTAATTTTTCTGGTTGCCTTTAAGATTTTCTCTTTGCTTTTGATTTTTAATAATTTTCCCTTGCTATTCCCAGGTTTGTTTTATTTTTATTGGTCCTGCTCCTGGCTTATAATTCTTCTTGGTTTCGTGCATTGATGTGTGTGTGTGTGTGTGTGTGTGCGCGTGCGCGTGCGCGCAAATAGTGTTTCTTACACATACATCTTCTCTTACTCCTCTGAGAATCCAATAATACATATGTTAGACTTTACCATTCTACATATACCCCTTATGGTCTTTCTGTGTTTTTTTCTCTTTGTCTCTCTTGCTTCATTCTATATTTTCTATGGATCTATTTTTTAGATCACTAATTCCTTCTTTGAACACTTTCCAATTTGCCATTAACCCCATCAATTGCATTCATTTCAATTATTATATATGTATACTGATTAGTAGACTTTATTTTTAGAACAGTTTTAGATTTTTGGAAAAATGGAGCAGATAGTACAAAGAGATTCCATAGAGTCCTTCGCCTGCCACTTTCCCTTATTATTAACCTCTTGCATTAGTGTGGTACATTTGTTACAATTGATTAATATTTATACATCAATATTAACTAAAATCCATAGTTTACATAATGTTCACTCTGTATATTGTAGAATCTATCGGTTTGACAAAAGTATAATGTCTTGTATCCAATCTTAGAGTATCATACAGAATAATTTTACATCCTAGAAATCCTTGGTATTTCACCTGTTCATCCCTACCCTATTACTCCCAAATCCCTGGCAACTACTGAAATTTTTACTATAATTTTGGTCTTTCCAGATTGACAGATAGATGGAATCATACGGTATGCAACCTTTTTGACTGACTTCTTTCACTTAGCAATATGCATTTAGGGTCCTTCCATATCTTTTGATGGCTTGATAGCTTGCTTCCTTTTACTAATGAACAGTATCCCATTTTATGAATGTACTACAGTTTGTTTATTCATTAACCTATTGAAGGTCATCTTGCTTCCAGGTTTTGCTAATTATGTATAAAGCTACTATAAGCATTTGCGTGCAGGTTTTTGTGTATATACATTTTCAGCTCAATTACACAAGTACCTAAGTGAGTGATTGCTGAATCATATGGCAAGATTATGTTTAGCTTTGTAAGAAACTGCTAAACTGTCTTTCAAAGTGGCTATATCATTTTGCATTCCCACTAGGAATGAATGCAAGTAGTTTCTGTTGTTTCACATTATTGCCACTATTTGGTTCTGATAGATGTATAGTGGTATCTCATTGTTGTTTTAATTTGTAATTCCCTTCTCTTTTTTCTATTCTATTTCCCTTTTTAACCAGTTGTATTGAGATATAATTAACACATAACATTGTATAAGTTTAAAGTGTATAATATCTTGATAACATTTATAAATTGTAAAATGATTATTACTATGGTATTAACTACCACTTTTATTCTGTCAGATACTTACCTTTTCTTTTCTTGTGGTGAGTGCAACTCCTTTCTGACAAAATGTTGAGAATCTTTGCCTATGCTTATTTGCGATATATATGTTTTCTTTGATGAGGTATCTATTCAGATATTTTTGTCCATTTATTTTAAAGTTTGTTTATTTGGAGAGTGAGAGAGATGTGGCATTGGGTGCAGAGAGAATTTCAAGCAGGCTCTGCACTGTCAGCAGAAAGCCTGATGAAAGGCTCAAACTCATGAATGGTGAGCCACCCAAGTGCCCTACACATGTTCGTATGTTTTTAAAAATAATATATTTTTTGTAGTTGTTGAGTAAAGCTTTATACCAACCAAGGTTTGAATTAATTGGGTCAATTTTGCTAATCATGTTCAAATCTTTTATGTCTCTGCTATTTTTATTTGCTTATTCTGTCAGCTATAAAAAGAGATGTGTTGGGGTGCCTGGGTGGCTCTGTTGGTTGAGTGTCTGACTTCGGCTCAGGTCATGATCTCACGGTTCGTGGGTTCGAGCCCCGCGTCAGGCTCTGTGCTGACAGCTAGCTCAGAGCCTGGAGCCTCCTTCAGATTCTGTGTCTCCCTCTCTCTCTGACTCTCCCCTACTCAAGCTGTCTCTCTCTCTCTCAGAAATAAGTAAAACATTAAAATTAAAAACCGATACGTTAAAATCTCCCACTGTGATTGAGGACCTCTATTATTTCTTATAGTTCTGTCCATTTCTGGTTTTACATATTTTGAAACTCTATTATTAGATGCATGTAAACTTAGAATTGTTACATCTTTCTGGTGAATTATACATTTTCCCCCATGGAGTATTCCTCTTTATCTCTAGTAATGCTTTTTGGCATAAAGCCCATTTTATTTGATGTTAGTATATTTTTTTAAGGTTTATTTATTTATTTTGAGAGAGAGAGAGTGAGTGAGCATGAGTGGGGGAGGGGCAAAGAGAGAATTCTAAGCAGGTTTCACGTTGTCAGCACAAAGCCCAATGTGGGGCTTGATCCCACTGACGATGAGACGATGACCTGAGCCAAAATCAAGAGTTGGATGTTTAACTGACTGAGCCACCCAGGTGCCCCTGATGTTAGTATATCTTTATCAACGTTCTTTAGTTAATGCTTCCATAGTATATATTTTCCATTTTTACACTTTCAAACTTTCTGCATGTTTGAGGTTTAGATGTATCCTTTGTGGGAGGCAAGATGGCTGAGAAGTAAGGAGCTTCGTACATTTTGTCTGCACCCATCTCTCAAACAGAGAAGGCCTGAAGTCATAGGACACTGAGCCACAGGAGTTTGGGAAGAGAAAGAGACAGAGTACACTGGGAAGGAAACCTCATAAGTGCGTGAGTGCGAACTGGGGAAGATAAAAGCGGGACGGGACCCAGAGATAAGGAGAGAGGGGAGGGAACCCAGCTTGCGTGCAGCTGCAGTGAGTTATAAACTGGTGAGTGGTGGCGAGCTGCCGCGAGTCCAGGGGAAAGGAAAGAAAAGCTGAGATTGCTCATAGAACCATCCCTGGAGAAGAGAAAAAAACCTCAGCTTAGAAAGACAGTATTTTTTATCTCTGGCTGGGGTGGTGACTTTAAACTAGGTGCCCTGGTCCCAGAAGGCACCAGGAAAAATTGAACTGCCGTGCGCCCGGCATCATCCATGGCGGTGGTGGCCCAGTGAATCGGCAGCAACGCCTGCGGAGGCGGTCCCGGCACCGGGTAAAGCGTCAGCGGCGCGCACAACAGTGGCCCGCTGAAGCGGCGGTGGCGCTCTACAACAACACAGACTCTACGGACCTGAAGTTGCTACGTTCCCCGAACACACTCGGGTTGTATCCCTGCTTGACCCCGGCGGATCTGAGGCTGCGACACTTCCCTCACCCCCCACTCAACCCCCAGGCAACAGGGAAGCAACGACCTGTGGAAGTGTTCAGGGCCGGATAACAAAGCCCGAGGACTGGGACCTGGAAACAGGTGGGGTGTGGGGCATAGAACTCAACCCACCTTGGCTACATCCTCAGCACAGGGAGATCGGACCTGAAGAAGTGATTTGCAACGCTTGGTTGAGAAGGGACTGGGGCAATGCCATTCTTCTCCCCACAACCACCAAGGAGGGGCCTCAGGGAGGCCAGCAGACACAGTGGAGACAACACCTGCCTACACCAAACCACACCCATCCCCTCCAGATAGCTGTTTTGTTGTTGTTGTAGCTGTTTTTACCTCAGCCTGGGTTTGCATGTTTATTGGTTTTGTCTGTGTGTTTGTGTACCTGTGTTCCCTCTGTGGTTGTCTGTTTTCTTTTTCCAGGGCTGCCTCAAGAAACAAGCCAAACTATACATGGTGGAGAGTCCCAAATACCACTACCAGGAGGAAAACAAAATAACCAAACGCTCAACAAGAGAAACCAAGGGACACCATCCAAAGAACACTTCCTGAACAGACAGGCCCTGAACAGTCAAAAGAGCCCTCTCTAATACAGCAGAACTCGCAGGGTACGTGTGTACAACAAACTTTAAAAATTTTTTTTTTTTTACAAATAGTTTATTGTCAAATTAGTTTCTACATAACACTCAGTGCTCATCCCCAAAGTGCCCTCCTTCATGCCCATCCCCCCCTCCCCCCCACATCC
>NW_024081367.1:0-5553 GCF_003009895.1 Hyaena hyaena
GGGAAGCAGGACTGAGCCCCACAACAAGCAGGCTGTCCCCTATTCCCTGAGCCCTGTTTTCTGCTCTTCCTAACAGGGACCCAGCCGTGCGCACGCCCCCCCCCCCCCCCCGCCCCAGAGCTGTGTGTGATCATTTTTCCCTGCACTCTAAACAGGTCTGGGGACTCTGCTTCCTGCCAGAGGTGGGGTCCCAGGTATGGGATGGCAGGCTGCACTGGGCTCCGGGGACCCTGGTGAATGGGATACCCATGGGGGGGGGCACCATTGGCATCCAGCTCCCTTCTGTGATGGGGGTGTGAGGGGCAGGTACTGAATTTAGAGCCAAATGAAAGTTGAACAAAGTCCAACAACCCAAGGATGCTGGTAGGGAGTCCCCTTGAACTCTACCCCAGGGATGGGCAAGTGCTTCTGGGAGGAGGCCCCGGCCAGCTCATCAGGGGAAAGTGGGCTCACACTGTGGGGCCAAGGGCGGTGAGGGCACAGTGACCCCTGCCCTTGGGCTCTGGGTAAGCTCCATCTCCCTGTTTCCCACCCCTTGCTTTTTGTATACTTGGAGTTGCTACAGGTCCATTGTGTCCCTTGGTGGCAAGAGAGGGAGCTCTGGAGGCCAGTGGGGGCCTTACCTTTGCAGAGCGAGGGTTTCGGGGCCCCACAGCTTCCTTGGCGGGGGGGCGGGGGGGCGGCGGCTGAGACCTGCTCCTTCTCTGGCTCTGCCAGCAGCTCTGTGTCCTGCCTCAGCTGCCCTGACTCTAGCACGGTGGGTGCACTTCCCGCTGTGAACCGCGAGCCCCAGCCTGTGGTCCCCAGTCCGCAGTGGGGGCCGGACCCTGGCTCAGCGCCCCTCTGAAGCGGTGTCTCCTGGTACAGTAGTTTCTCTGACTGTGCCATGGTGGGTGCGATGGGCACTCTCCAGCTTTGTGGCTGGGGTAACTCCAGGTCACTGGGGCTTTGCCCGGGGGCAGAGAGATCGCAGGGTGGGGCCAGGAGCCTGAGACCAGGAACACTGTCCCCGGGGGAAGGAGGCATGAGGAGCCCCAGATGGGTTCCAAGAAGCCAGTCACCTTGGAAACCAGTGGGAATGCCCGTGGTCACCAGCAAGGGTCCCCTGCGAACTCACGAGAGCAGGCCAAGGTCCACAGGTGGGCGACCTAGTCCCCCGGGCGCTGGCTCCGGAGGTCGCTGCTGGGCTCGGGAAGAGCTTCACCTGACCCTCCCTAGGACGGGGTCCCCGGGCTGCAGGTACTAGGGCTTTGAGGTCAGAAGAGCCCCCACCCCAGTGGCCCATAACACACTGCAGAGCTCAGCCCCTCAGACTATGTTCTGTGGAGCTCCTTCCCGAAGCTTGAGTGCAAGGGGCACCCGGCCCTTCTCAAAATGACACGATCATCACCAAAATGCCAGAAAAGCCAAACTTCAGGCTTTTAAAACCTGAGATACTGTGCTGTGCACCCCCTGACTCAAACCACTGGGTTCTGGGGGCTTAAGGTTGACAGCGATGGGGCGGGGAGCCGGGCTTGACAGGGCACACCTGCTCCCAGCCCCCCACCCTCCAGCAGCAGGTCACTTCCCCGGACTTGCCTGTCCTCACCCATGAGATGGACGTAATGTTAACGTTCGTCAAACCTCTCCAGCCAGTGATGTTGGGAGAGAAAGCCCCTCTGCTCTCCCTGTGCCCGAGCTGGCCGGGTGCTGCCGAGTGGGCGAGGGGATGCCGGGAGGGGCGAGAATCCTGGCTGGGGATGGGGTGCAGCCGAGCGGGGCCTCAATCCTGCCCCCAACCCCCACCAGTACTCCCCGCTGCTGAAGAAGCTTTACTGCCAAATCGCCAAGACGTGCCCCATCCAGGTCAAGGTGTCCACCCCGCCGCCCCCCGGCACCGTCGTCCGGGCCATGCCCGTCTACAAGAAGGCAGAGCATGTGACGGAGGTGGTGAAGCGCTGCCCCAACCATGAGCTCGGGCGAGACTTCAATGAAGGTGAGGCCTCCAGCCCCGTGCCCAGCGGCTGGGCACCTCGGGCACCCCCAGAGGGAAGGGGGGCTGGCCTCAGGCGTCCGCACTGGGAAACCGCAGGGGGCGATGGCGGGGGACCAGCACGTCCCCTCCCCAGCCCCTCTTCCTCCCAGCCGTACCTGGGGCCTGGGGTGCGGGTGCCCAGGGGACAGTGGGCAGCGGGGATGCTGGGCCAGGCACCCTGAGGGCACCGGGGCTCCCGCCGGCCTGAGCCCCTCCTGCGAGGCTGGTGGGGCTGGCCTTCGTGGTCTCCAGTCTGCTGCAATGTGCCCAGCCCAGGGTGGCCAGACCCCAGCGGGCGGCCCCCTGAGGCGGTGTCCCCTCCCGGCAGGACAGTCTGCTCCGGCCAGCCACCTCATCCGCGTGGAGGGTAACAATCTCTCACAGTACGTGGACGACCCTGTCACAGGCAGGCAGAGCGTCATGGTCCCCTACGAGCCCCCGCAGGTAGGTGGGGGCCCCTGCGCTAGCCACGGGGTGGGACCCCGTCACAGCACTCCTGTCGCTGCAGATGGCCAGCCCACTGTCCCCAGAGTGAAGTCTTGCCTCAGAGCAACTTCCTCACCCTCCCACCCCGGCCCCCCAGGCACCAGGCAAGAGATCGCTTCTGGTCTGGGCTGGGAAGAGAGGTTGGGCGGTGCGTACAGGGCTGGAGGTGAGGGATGAGGCCCGAGGAGGGCGGTGGGCGGGGTGGAGAGCCATGGGTGGGGCTCTGCTGTGACCCGAAGGCAGCGGAAGGTTCTGGAAGGTTCTGGGGCCGACTTGAGGGCCCAGCCAGAGTGAGAAGCTGGGGGTGGAGCCAGGTGGGGTTGCGGGCTGAGCAGTGGTGGTGGGGTGGGGGTGGGCCATGCTTCCATGGGGGAAGGGCCACAGTGAGCCCCCACCTTTCCTCTACCTGGCTCTGACCCCTAGACTCCCAAAGCTGTGATCAGTTCCCCAGACCCCCAGGCCCCAGCCCAGCACCCGGCCCCTCAGACCCCCAGGCCCCTAGGAAGGGGTGTGACCACCCTGCCCTCCCTCCTTCCCTTGCGCTACTTCACCTGTCAGGAAAGCGGGACTCTCCTGCCCCCTGGTGGCATCTGTGTGCCAGCAGTTTGGTGAAAGGCCAGGATTGCCTGGGCCGCTGACTGAGTTGTATATCCTGACCCAGGGGGACCAGGACACCTGCCCATTTTGTGGTCCTGGGCTCATGCCTCAGCTAGCCACAGACTCCCTGGGGAATGGACACGTGCTGGAGATGGGGGTCCACTCAGGTGGCTCTGGCCCCCTCCCTCCGCCAGAGTAGGTGCCAAGCACCTTTCTGTCCAGAAGAGCTACAACATGCAGAACACAGCTTAGTGCCCACAGGGACCTGTGCACGTGCCCATGCCCGTCCGCAGCCAGCCTCCAGGGCTTGACCTCCGATCTGTGTTAGGGGAGGTGGTCAGGGCAGCCAGACCACAGAACTCTGAGCCTCCAAGAGCCAACGCAGAGCGTGGCACTCAGTGTAGTCCATGAGCGGGTGGTGGATGGACAGATGGATGGGTGGATGGGTTGGATAGAGGTGTCAGTGGATGAGTTGATGGAGATGGTTGGATGGATGGACGGATGGATGGACAGACGGATGGACGGACGGACGGATGGACGGACGGACGGATGGATGGATGGATGGAGGTGGGTGAGTACATGCAGGTGAATGCCTGGATGGCTGGTTGGAAGGTAGATGGTTGGAAGTAGATGGATGGGCGCATGGGTGGGTGGATGGATGGATGGATGCCAGAGGACCACAGTGCTGGGGGCTGCCTCTCCCCCATGCCCACCGAGAGCCAGGACCTGGCCCAGAAGCCCCCACCTCTGCAGGCTGGAGCCTTCGTGCTGACAGCACCGTCCCCTCCCCACCTCTCCTGTGTGTAGGTGGGGACAGAATTCACCACCATCCTCTACAATTTCATGTGCAACAGCAGCTGTGTGGGGGGCATGAACCGGAGGCCGATCCTCATCATCATCACCCTGGAGACCCGGGAGTGAGTCCGCTGGGCATGCGGGGTGGGGGAGGGGTGGACTGGACTTAGGGCGGGTTTGCTGGGGGGCTCAGTGTGAAGAGGTGTGAAGACCGGGCAGGGTGAGGAATGGCGCTAGCGCTGGAGGCAAGTTTCCGAAGGGGGGCTCCCCCACCCCCCAGACCGCAAAGCTACTTGAGCAGGGCCTGAGATTTGGGGGACCGCAGGGGACCGGGTGACCCAGAGCGGGGCTGGGTGCTTAGCCTTGGCCCCTCGGCTCCTCAAGACTCCCCCGTGGGGTCCGGGTGTGTGGGCGGGCCCCCAAGGCTCACGGTTCTGGCCGTGCCCGCCCCGCCAGCGGACAGGTGCTGGGCCGCAGGTCCTTCGAGGGCCGCATCTGCGCCTGTCCTGGCCGGGACCGCAAGGCCGACGAGGACCACTACCGCGAGCAGCAGGCCCTGAGCGAGAGTGCGGCCAAGAATGGGGCCGCCAGCAAGCGCGGTGAGTGGCCTGGGCTGGGGCGTGTGGCCTCCCGGGACTTCAGGGCTGAACGTGCCTGGGGAGGCGGGGGGACCAGGGGGCTCCCTGGCTCCAGCTCCATCCAGCGTGGGCCCCACCCTCTTGAGTGGGTTACTGGTCTCTGGCCCCTTCCACGCCGCACGCCGGGTGGCAGGTGTCCTGATGGCTTGAACTGCATGCGGCCTCCCCTGCAGCCTTCAAACAGAGCCCCCCGGCCGTGCCCGCCCTGGGCACCAGCGTGAAGAAGCGGAGGCACGGGGACGAGGATGTGTACTACATGCACGTGAGTGTCCCCTCTGTCTGCGATGCCCAGGCTGGGGGGGACGGTGCGGAGCCCAGCAGGGGCGCGGCGCATCAGGGATCGCGGGATCCTGGGGTCTGGCGGCCCCATCGCTGTAACCCGAGTTTATCCGGCTGTCGCGTGCGGTGCCGGCTCCAGCTGGTGGGTCAAAACACCCACAGGCTTTGCCAAGACTGGTCTTCCGTCATGTGACCTTGTTACTTTTTTTACTTCTCCAGGAATGAGTCCCTCGTTCTTGAAGGCCCGTATCTGTTAGGGGTGCAGAGCCCCAGGGAGGGAGGAACGGTGGGCGCTCTCTGGGTCCCAGACCTGCTCCGGGAAAAGGGGACAGCAGGGGCAGGGGACTCGGGTCTGCGGAAGAAGAGCCGCCTTGCTGCACGTGCACCTGTGCAGACGGCCCTGCGGTCTGTGCTCAGGTGCGGGGCCGGGAGAACTTTGAGATCCTGATGAAGGTCAAGGAGAGCCTGGAGCTGATGGAGCTGGTGCCGCAGCAGCTGGTGGACACATACCGGCAGCAGCAGCAGCAGCTCCTGCAGAGGCCGTGAGTGCAGCTGCCCAGCCCCCAGCACCCCTACCCACCAGCCCAGGCGTCCCCTACCCACCAGCCCCAGGCGTCCCCTACCCACCAGCCCCGGGCACCCCTACTGCCCTAGCTCCGGGTACCCCCCTACTCCCCCAGCCCCGGGCCCCCTACCCCCCAGCCCAGGCCCCCTACCCCACCAGCCCCGGGCCCCCTACCCCCC
>NW_024081367.1:6048-27079 GCF_003009895.1 Hyaena hyaena
CCCCCCAGCCCAGGCCCCCTACCCCCCAGCCCCGGGCGTCCCCTATCCCACCAGCTCCGGGTACCCCCCTACTCCCCCAGCCCAGGCCCCCTACCCCACCAGGCCCTGCCCCCTCCCCACCAGCACCTGGTGGGAAGTGTGGGGCCACTTCCACCCGCCAGGACAGGCATTCGGGGGCCCCTGATTGTTGCCCCCTCCTCCTGGAGCCTTCCGCTGCTCCGTGGCCATGTGGGCCTTCACTCCGCCTCCCCCACAGAGGGGCCTAAGTGTCCTCTGACCAGAAGGCGAGGAGGGCAGGTCAGAGCACGGCCGACCCGCTGGCTGATTCTGGTGGCAGGAGCCAGCTCTCCCTCCCTCCCACCGGAGGTCGGGTCCTGCCGGAGGGCCAGCGGCAGTGTGTGGCCCAGGCGTGGGTGGGAATGCTGGGCGAGAAGGGAGGCTCCCAGCAGCCCGGGGTACCATGTGGAGGTGACCAGAAGGGGACGTTGCCGCCTGTGCCTCTTACGAAGAGCTGTTGCTGTCTGAGCAGGAGCCACCTGCAGCCGGCGCCCTACGGACCCGTCCTCTCGCCCATGAACAAAGCGCACGGGGGCATCAACAAGCTCCCGTCCGTGAACCAGCTGGTGGGCCAGCCTCCCCCACACGGCTCGGCAGCCGGGCCCAACCTGGGCCCCGTGGGTGAGTGGCCCGGGCGGTGGCGGCGCAGAGCGGGCCGGGGAGGCACACAGGGGGAGTCTGGCTTGAGACGCTTCTGTGCAAGGCTCTCAGTGGCTGCCTCCCACCAGCAGCCCCTGTCCACGGGCAGGGGCACAGCCGCGGACAGTCCCGTCCATTCCGCATCTCGGGGAGATCCCCGTCGTGCAGAGCAGGGGGGACCCGGGCCAGCTGCCTCTGACCGTCCCACTTGCACTTGCCCAGGCCCCGGCGTTCTCAGCAACCACGGCCACACCCTGCCAGCCAACGGCGAGATGAACAGCGGCCACGGCGCCCAGTCCATGGTCTCGGGGTCCCACTGCACCCCTCCACCCCCCTACCACGCCGACCCCAGCCTGGTCAGGTACGTGGGCTGCTGCTGGGCCCTGCCACGAACCCACTGACCTCAGCCCCTTCGCGGCCGCCGGCCAGCGTGGCCCCCGGCCCTGAGGGCAGTGCCTGCACGCTGTCCCGTCTGTCCTCACGTCCACTCTGGCACCATGAGGATGGACACGGGCAGAGGAGAGGTCAGGAGTGAGCATCCAGCAGGTGCTCGGGGGCACAAGACACAGGGTTCCGTGGAGGCTGAGCCCTGGGCTGAGCACATCGCCAGCGGCCCCCGCTCCCACCGGGCCGTGCAGCCGCGGGCTTGGAAGTTAGTGCCGCTTTATTTCCCACGTTGTCTCTGCAGTTTTTTAACAGGATTGGGGTGTCCAAACTGTATCGAGTATTTCACCTCCCAAGGCTTACAGAACATTTACCACCTGCAGAATCTGACGATAGAGGTAGGAGCCCCGCCGGCCGGCCCAGAGGCCAGGGCCCTGCGCGAGGGCAGAGCCATTCTCCAATTTCTGGGTCACTCTCTCCTGTTCTGAGGGAGGGACGGTGGGGAAATCTGGAAAATGCTTGTTCCCACGGCCGAGCTCAACCAACTGCCTCACGTCCACCTTCCTGTGGAGTCAGCTCTCCAAGAGTCGTGGGGGAGCCGGGCTTCTTGGGCAGTGTCTGGACAGGACGCCTGCCCGGGCCCTGGCAGTGGGCTGCGAACTTTAACTTGGCTGGGAAGCTGCTCGCACACACCCAGCGGCCTGGCTGTCTTTGATTTGGGGAACAGGCTATTTATAACTATCCAGAGTTGTGAAGGTCAAGGCCGGAAGGGTCTTGGAGCTGGTGCTTTTCAGTGCCACTTACATGGGGAGAAACTGAGGCCCAGAGAAGGCAAGTCACACCCGTGCGTCCTGGGTTCAGATTGTCTGAGGCTAGAAGCAGCCACGACTCACCTCTGGGTCGGACGAGAGTGCCACCACTGAGCCCCTTCTAAACCATGACAGTCTTCACCTGCTCGCAGCCTAGGGCTGCCTTGAGCTATAACATACCATTACCAGGGCGGTGCGGGCCTGCAGAGCCCCGGAGACGCAGAGGCAGGCCCAGGTCCCAGGGTGGGGGTGGGGGGCACTCCTGCTCTGTTCCCGCTGTTCTGTTCCCCGCACCACTGCAGGCAGAGGTGCAGTCTGCGCGAGGGGCCGGGGCCACTTGCTCAGCGGTGGTGATGTGCTGTGCCCACCGCTGCCCTCCCCTCCCCTGTCCCCACTGACGCCTGCTGGCCTAGCTCAGTGCATGTTACCCCCCACCCTCCCGCCCCCGCCGTGTGGCCAGTGTGCTTGTCTGGTGGCGGGGAGGCGACAAGGGGCTTGATGATCTGCTCTGGTCCCGAGGGGCCGGCAGCCGCCAGGGCGTGCAGCGGAGGAGCTGCAGAGCCCAGGAATGACTTCACCCCTGCACGGGTGCGCGTGTGCGTGTGTGTGCGCGCGCCCGCGGGACACCTCCCCCACCTTTAGCTCTCCGGTCACCCGTGGCCTCGCCAACGCAGCGCCCGCGGCTCCGTTTCCACCTGCCGGAGGGGCGGGGCCTGGGGCGGGGCCTCTAACGGCGGCCCTTGCAGGACTTCGGGAACCTGAAGATCCCGGACCAGTACCGGATGACCATCTGGAGGGGCCTCCAGGACCTGAAGCAGAGCCACGACTACGGCGCCCAGCAGCTGATCCGCTCCAGCAGCAACGCCTCCACCATCTCCATCGGCAGCTCCGGGGAGCTGCAGCGGCAGCGGGTCATGGAGGCCGTGCACTTCCGCGTGCGCCACACCATCACCATCCCCAACCGCGGGGGCCCGGGCGCCGGCTCGGGGCCCGACGAGTGGGCGGACTTCGGCTTCGACCTCCCGGACTGCAAGTCCCGAAAACAGTCCATCAAAGAGGAGTTCACGGAGAGCGAGATTAACTGAGGGGCCGGGAGGGCGCGGGGGGCGCGCGGCGGGGGGCGCGGCGTCCGAGCCCCTGGGCGGCCTTGCTCGGGCTCCCCTTCCTTGTTGTCACAAACTGCCTCGGGAGGCAGGACGGGCAGGCCGTGCAGGGCGACGAGGCGACGGCCGCCCCGCGGCCCCGGGACGCGAGCTGGGCGGGCCGGCCGCCTGCCGCATCCGCCCCCCCGCCGGCTCCGCTGCTCCCCAGCGAGCTCCTTCGGGATACAAGGATGGCCGCTGCCGACGGACTGCCGAAAAGTATTTTCCGATGTCTTTTGTTTCCTGGCAACGAGTGGTTCCGTGATTGTGTCTAAAACACGTTTATTTCGGGGTCAGCTCTCCAGACCCTGTCTCTGCCCAAGGCTGGGTCCCTCTGCTGGACTTGAGGGTCCGCCTAGCCCTCCCACTTCAAACCCACTGCAGCTGCCTTACATTTCCTGCCCCAAAAAAGGAAAACCGGAATTTCCTTGGAATCAGAGACGACTGGGGAGGAGGGCGTCCCTCCCGGGAGGCAAGGAAGCTTCTGGTCAGTTGCCACCAGCCAACACCCGAGCCAGCACCACTGGCCACGGCCACAGCCCTCCCGTGAGCTTCTCAGCACAGACACGGACAGCATGCTCCTTAGACTACTGCAAATTGTCAATATTTGATAAAATGATACCCTTCGTACTTGGTGGGTCAGCTTTTTTTTTCCCCCTTTCATTTTTAACATCTCCTTTAGGGTTTAGCCTGGCGGCATCCCTGGCTCCCCAGGTGTGTGTAAACAAGCTGGACTAAGAAAGCAGAGGGCGAGCCAGGCAAGGGCCGTCTGCTGGGCCGGGGGTGGGGGGTGGGGGGTGGAAGAGCGAGGCAGGCCCAGCCGCTGGGAGGCCGGGAGGGAGGCCCTCCGCTTGGGACAGCTCCAGTCCGGTGGCCACTGTGGCTAGTTGGGGGTAGGGCCGCGGGGAGAGCCCCTCCCAGGTGGAAGGAGCAGTGGGCAGGAAGGCGCACCTGTTGGGGGCTTGGAGGGAGGCGGGGGAGGGGACACAGGCTGTTAGGAGGCGCCCCAAGGGCTGGGGCTGGGGCCATTTTCATTTGCCGGGGCCCCAGTGCCCTGTCCAGGGCAGGAAACAGGACCACAGAGAGACATGGGGGATGAGCAAACCCACTTGTTCCAGGCAGGCAGATACAGGGCCGCCTGCCCGACGTGTGAGCCGGAGACTCCTTGGGCACCACCAAAGGCACTTCCCAAGCACAGCCTGGCTAAGCCTCCAGGTGAGGGGAGGGTGTAGACGCAGCCCTGATCTTCCTTTGGGTTTGTTCTTGTTGCGGTGAACCACCCAGAAGATGGCTCCCTTCCCGGGGAAGATGGACCAGCCTCCCTTCAGGCTGCGTGTTCGGAGGAGCTCAGCGCGATCCTGCTCCATGCTGAGTGAGCTGGCTTCTTAGCTGTCCACACTGCGAGGGGGGCGGGAATTACTTGTTTCACAGCGTTTCAGAGACTGGCCAGCAGAGGGAGGGAGCCCATCCCGACTCCCTGGCGGAGACCAGAGCCAGCGTCGCCCCAAGTCCGCTCTTGGGCCCGTCTCCAGACAGGACTTCATCCTGGAAAGTCATGTCCATACACGTTCACGGTCTACACTTACATAAAAGCGCAGTGCGTGCAGACAGGAGTGCCTGTGTCTAGGATAACGCAGCCATCCTCCCCTCCGCCGCGCACTCCCTAGGGAACCGCCTGCCAGGGCATCAGCGCCCCCGGGAGGCCCTGACCTCCCGCCAGGGCTCGGGGCCACAGGACCAGCTCTTTCCAAAGGGCAGCAGGCTCTGCTCACGAGAACAGAGGTGTCCGTGCCCACAGGGACCTGCTTCCCCTTTGTAGTCACAGGGCCCGTGGACTCACGACCACTGTGGGTGCGTGTGGCTGCCTCCCACCCCCGTTTTCTCACTACCCACCCCAGGCTGGGAAAGGAAGTACACTGCCCTTGCCATTTCACAGACGAGTAAACTGAGGCTAAGTCTAGAGTCTTGGCCATCACAGCTGGGTGGAGTCTGGCACTCGCTCCAGTGGCCATATGCTGGAGCCCCCCAGTTGTGCCCCTTTGTCCCACCTCAGGAGCTGGGGGCCAATCCCCCAACTCGCTGGGGTCCATGAACCTGGCTGAGACTTGGTGGCTCCTGGCTCTGTCCCCTGGGCATGCTCCTGGAGGCCAGAGTCCAGCAGGGAATGCCACACGGCGCCCACTGTGTGCCCCAGGGAGGGTCAGCTCGAGGGAGGAAGGGGGTCCTGCCCGTGGGGGGCCCGGCCGCCTGGTGCTCCTCAGACCCCTTGCACGGCCCTGGGGCCTTTATCCCACTGTGCTGGGGGAGGAGCACAGCGGGGGAACGCGGAGCAGCAGCTCTGTGTGCTCAAAGGAAAATGCAGATCGGCAGGAGCCACGATCCCTAGATTCTAGACTCTGGTTCTACAAAACCCCAACATCCAGAAACCTTTAAGGTGTGAAGAGGTGGAAGGGACGCTCTCACTGGGAAGCAGCCTGGGGAGTGGGGTGGGCCTCGCTTCACCGACACCAGCCACACGGGGGCGAGAGAGCGGGCGTTGCTGCTGCCTCCGCCCCCCCTGCCCCCCCTGGCCCCCAGCCTGCTTGTACCAGGGACTGGGCAGTGCATCAAGGTCAAGTCGCTCGCAGACAGCCGCTTCTCTGTCTCCATAGGCTAAAGCACTTTAGCGCTTTAAGGTTAAAAAAAAAAAATACCACTCATATTTTTAATGTCATGAATGCTTCCTCAAGCAGTATTAATGGATCTCTTCCAATGATAATGGACTTCTTTTGGTAATGTAACCTTGGGAAAATGTGTTATTTTTTTAGCTGTGTTTTGGTGGGAAATTTTGTTTTCGTAACATAATAAAGCCGAGTTCCAAAGGCCGTCTCTGGATAACTCCTCCAGGACACCAGCGTGCCCTCCACGCCAGGCTCGCGCAGCCGCACGGGGTTTCTCCCGTGCTTGCAGTGGGACGAGCCCACCGGCACCCCCCCCCCCTTCGCAGGGCTGTGGGCTCAGTGTGTCCACAGTCACAAGAACGGCTTGGGGGGCAAACACAGGGCCCCGTCCCTGCAGAGCTGGCGAAACTCACAGGCCTGACTGGGGCCTTGGCCTGACATCTGAGGCCTTCCGAAGCGCAGGCTCCCCGGCCGCGTCATCCGAGCATTGTGGGGGCCGGGGATCTGGACTTCAGAAAGGTCACGCGGGGCCCAGCCAGGTCACAAATTACCTCCCCGCAGCCTGGAGTCCAGCACATTCACGTTTCCCTGCAAAACTTAGGAAAAGACGGCAGAAGAGCGGACGGACATCTGTTCAACTCGGGCTGGAGGCCACGCGGGCCTACTCCCGTGCCCCCAGCCATCAGGTTTCTGCATTTCAGAACTCGAGAGTCAGGGGCTCCCGTGCCCCCAGCCATCAGGTTTCTGCATTTCAGAACTCGAGAGTCAGGGGCGCTGCCCCAGCAAAATAGGGCTCTTGAATCTGCTCAACCTGGAGGGAGGCCCAGGTGTTTTTAGACACAGGCTGAATCTAAGCACAAGATAAAAGGGACAAAGGCCAGATGGAACCGTCCCCACACTCCTCGGGCTCGTACCGAGGCAGGAGCACCACACGCAGGCAGGTCAGGAGACATCAGGCAGGGTCAGGCGGGGCCGGGAGAGGCCAGGCGGGACTAGGTGTGCCAGCCTGGGCCCCAGCTACACCTTTCTGGTCGGGCCCATTCATTTCCTTTGAGCAAAACCTGTTCATCCGTCTCCCCAGGTGTTGTGTCCCGGGGCCCAGTGTGGCGGGCTGAGCAGAACGTGCCCTCACCCCATCACTGAGACGGGAATCCCAATCACCCCGACACCTCTGACCTGGGTGGGAAACAAGACTTGGGGCGTTTGAATAAAGGCGGCCTCTGAGGAAGTGGACGCCGTGTGACAGTTTCAGCACAAGGGCGCTTTTAGTATCTTCCTTCAGAAAAGTAGGGTATGAGCATGATGGCCAATTACTTTCAAATATATAAAAAACAACACCTACAGTATGTCCGCTGTGTAAGGTAAGGAGATAATCTGGGCTCAGAGCAGGCCCACCACTTTGCAAGGCTCTCTGGTCCCGGAGGGTGTCCCTACCACCATTAGCTGCTAAAAAGAGAAGAGAGGGCCTGCTTCTGAAGCGTGTTCCCTGCCCCTCGGGAGGAAAATGGTGTCCGTTCATTCCCCCCTCCGACCTCCAAAGGGAGCCCATATTCAGGGAAGAATAACAAAGTGGGTTTGCATACAGTGTCAGGATATTTCATCCCATCTCTCAGGAGAGCGCTGTGCATTATCGTACGCAGACACATGTCTTCACGGTTCAAGACATCTGTCTGGTTTTTATTGTTTTTATTTTTTTTTTAATTTTGAGAATTATTTTGAGAAATATTTTGAGAAACAGAGAGAGTGAGCAGGGGAGGGGTGGAAAGAGAGGGAGAGAACCCCAAGCAGGCTCCGCACGGTCAGTGCAGGGCCCATCGTAGGGCTTGATCCCACGAACAGTGAGATCATGACCTGAGCCGAGATCAAGAGTCTGGCGCTTAACCGACTGCCCCCCAAGGCGCCCCAACTGTTTGGTTTTTAAATACCGCTACCACTGCCCAAAATGCCCTTGTGGGACCTGTAGCCTGCTGTTTGCACGCGGCATTTAGTTTAGAATATGCCCCACCAACCTCCAGCTCTGCTTTCTAGAATCAATGCTATCAACACCTGTCTACATCTCTGCCACAAGAGAACTGAAGAAAAGGGGCTTGTTGGCAAACTGAACTGCACAAATGCCTCCAGCGAGCACGGCTGGCAGTGCCGGACTCCGAGGAAGGACGCAGCCCCGGGTCAAGCCAGAAATCAGCCAGAAATCACAAACGCCACGAGCCCAACACTAGTAAGATTTTCAGAGTGCTGATGTGCTGAGCTCCCTCTGCAGCTGACAGTGCTGGGTCTGGGCCGGCAGGGGGCCCAAGGGTGGCCCTGGGGACATGGGGACATTCTGGGGGCTGGTCACATAGGTTGTTCAGTTGGTAAAAATGCGTTGAGCTCAGGTACTTGTCTGCGTACGTGGCTGCGTACCAATGTGTGTTTCCTATGTACGTTACGCTTCAGTTAAAAGGGTGCAAACTCTCCTACGGAGGAAGCCACCGGGAAGACAGCACCATAGACCATTAAAAACTACACAATATCCCGGCTTTCCAAACACATACAAATTTTAAAAGCTGATGAACACACGTAGGTAATAAAGACGAGACTATTATCGCACTATAGCATTCAGCTGAACAGGTCAGAACGCTGTATGCGCATTAACAAGTCAGGATTAATCCTTCTTAACACATTCTTAGGACCAGAATTCCCGTTACGAGCAGAGCAGTTAGGGACTTGGGAGAGTCACGGGTGGGCGGGGACCACAGGTCGCCCCTGGGGCCCAGCAGCCAGCTCCCCATCCGCAGACACTGGAGGACCCAGCCCCGCTCCCCGGGGGCTGGCTGGACTGCACCTGACACCAGATGGCGGCAGGTGCAGAAGGCTGTCCCCCCAGTGTTAGGCTCAGCTGCTGGAGATACGGCCACCTGACGGGCTCACGTTCCCCTCGGCTGGCGCGCAGTTAGGGAGCCCGCACGGAGAGCTCAGCCGGGCTCTGCGCTCAGAACTCCTCGAATCCAGCCCCGCTGCCGCTCTGTCTGGGCCTGAACTACTGCTATGCCCCTGCCCCCACCCGGGCCCCCCTGCCTCCTGCCCCTGGGCTCCTTCGGTGGGGTCTTCCAAAGCGGTGCGAGGACCTGCTGGAGAGATGCCTGCAAAACTGCAGCCGGCCTTCCAGGCACGGCCCCCAGGGGCTTCCCAAAGCACGAGCCACTTGGCGCAACCCGAAGCCTCTGTGCCCACTGCTCTGACCCTGTTTGTACTGCACTCCAGCCAGCTCCACGGCATTGCTGTTCCGGGAACAAGCCACAGGGGGCCTACTTCAGGGCCTAAGAGGACTTCGTTTCCCCTCTGTCGGATACCTGCAGGACCAGCTCACCCACTCAGGTCCCTGTCCCGATGCCCCCTCTTCAGAGGCTTCTCCCCCACTCTTCCCATGACTCCTCTTCGAGGAACCGAGTGCCACTGACGTTCCACTGCACTCGTCTGTCCACGGAATTGAGTGGCTGAGGAGGACCCTGCTGCACGGGGAGGGGGGGCGGGGGGGCATGACTTCAGCGCTTAGAGCGGTGCCCTCCGGGGCAGGTAATAAGGGAACATCCGCTTCCTCCTCTCCAGCCTCCCACCGCCGCCCCCACCCCGCGCGCTGGCCCATCACTCGGCTCCTTCTACGTCACCAAGCTCAGCCCCAACAACGTAGAGCAAGTGGCACACAGAGTTCTTACAGCCCTTCACCTCCGAAGGAGCGCTCGCGGCCGCACCCTGCCCCACGGTCGGCCGGGCCGCGGCGGCCAGGGCCCCGGCCCCGAACGGCCTCTGACGGAGGTGGTTGCTGCACCTGCTTGACGGGCGCCTGTTCGCTGGGAGAGCAGGAGACACGGAAGGGGCCGGCAGAGCAGACGTGCCACTGCGCGCGGAGGCGCGGACGGCACCGCGAGAACGCGACGGAGCGGCCCCCACCCGCGACGGGGTTGAGACGGGAGTGGGAGCGGGCTACGAGGCTGGACGGCCCGGAGCCCTCCCTCAGGACCAGGTCCCAGCGCGACCCTCCCGCGGGCACCGGAGACGGAGGTCCGCACAGGCTCCTGCCCACCCGCAGCCGGCGTGCGTCCTCCCGCAGACGCCCATCGATTTAAAGCCCGCGCGCCCCGCACCGACCCGGAACCGGAAGCGCGGGGAAGATCAGGAGCAAGGTCTAGGCCACGAGCCAGTCCAGGCTTGGGGCGTGGCTCTGAGCGCGGGGCGGGGCCGGAGCTGCTCGGGAGGGGCGGGGCCTGCGCGGGGCGGGGCAGGAGCACTTCCTGGAAAGGCGTGGTTCCGGGCGGGGCGGGGGCGGGGCCTTAGGTGCTGGGGTGGAGCCTGGGCCCGACTTGGGCGCGTCTTGGAAGGGCGCGGTTCTGGACTCCCGCTGGGCCTGGGCGTGGGCGTGGAATGACTGCCTCCGTCTCCAGGTCCCCGAAGCCCTCACCTCCGGGCGGTGGCTTTGCGCTTATGTCCCTGCGGAGCCTCCCCCCTACGGGATTTCCATGATGAGCGACAGGGCTTTTTCAAGCATTAGTGTCTAATTTTTGCAAAAATTGGCTTTGCAGTTAAAGTTTTTTTTTACATTTATTTATTTATTTTGGAGAGACAGAGAGACAAAGCACAAGTGGGGGCGGGGCAGAGAGAGAGGGAGACACAGAATCCGAAGCAGCTCCAGGCTCCGAGCTGTCAGCACAGAGTCCCACTCGGGGTGCGAAGTCAGAAACGGTGACATCATGACTTGAACAGAGGTCGGAGGCTTAACCCACTGAGCCACCCAGGCGCCCCTCTTCTCTACCTTTTTAATCTGCAAGCAGAGTCATGGCGATTCTGTTGGGAACTCTGCCTTATCAAGCAGCCGCCTGTTTTGTTCATCTGCCCCTGTGACCACTGGACGGCACATCTTGTACGACCGCCGGGCGGCAGGCTTCGTGAGAGGAGGGACCCAGTGGAGCTGGTGTTGACTGTCGCCCAGCCAGAGCGCCGGGCGGGCCCGGGGGAGACACACGTGCTTGTCAGGGGAGAGGAGTCCTCCTCCGGGCTCGCATCGATTAGGAGCGGCTGGTGTGCTAGGCACCTCCTGGCATTGCACACGTCATCAGTAGTTTAGTTACCAATCTGTAAGAATGAAGTTGTTTATCACTGCATCATGTGGATCTTGTCTCCACGGGTCTCCATACACCCAAGGGTCGTGTAGGGTAAGTTGACTTAAAATAGAGGCCAGCAGCGGGGCTGAGTTACAATTTCCGGAGGCCCCTTGGAGAGTCGCGGCCCTGCTCATGGATGCTGAACAGGTGCAAGAGGGGAGCCAGCTGCCAGGGGTGCGAGGGGCTTCGTGCCACAGCGTGGGCGGAGAGGAAGGCACGGGGTGTGCAGCGCAGGGACCTGGAGTCCGCAGAGGAGGACCATGAAGAGCTGCTCTGGGGTCCGTGACGGGAGTCCGCATTTTAACAAGCTGCCCTTGGTTCATCTGAACTCCAGGCTCGCGGAGCTGCTGGAGCCGGGAAGGGCTGTCCTGCGGGATTTCACGTGCCTCCTCGCCCTGCTCCCCCTCCAAGACCACGGGATGCCCCCATTAGGGGGTGCGCGTGGCCTCAAGGCCCGTCCCCACCTAGGCACTTTCCACGCCACGTCAGGTCCAGGACACTGCGCTGGAGCCCGGGGCCCATTTGCAGCGATCGCCACACGGCTCCCACAACTGCCTATTTTCAGTTCGGCACATCATTGGTAGACCAGTGTCCTGGGGCGGCCGTAATAAAACCCGCAGCCAGGGGGCCTAAACCACAGAAATTATGCTCTCAACAGAAGTTCAATGTCCCCGGAGCCAGCAGAGCCACGCTCCCTGGGGAACCTCCCTAGTTCGGCGGCAAGTCCTTGGCTTCTAGACTCGTTGCTCCCATCCTCTGTCCTCATGTGCTCGTCTGCCTCTGTTTCCCCTTTTCCCACCCTCATGACCTCCACAAAGACCCTGTTTCCAAATCAGGCCACATCCTGAGGTTCTGGGGATTAGGACTTCCACATACCTTTTCGGCGGGGGGCGGGGGGGTAATGTCAATGTGTGTCCCCCACCCCGTGTAATGCAGCACGCCTGGGGGTGTGCTCTTGGGGGGAATCGTGGCCATACTTCCAGGATGAAGGACTGCTAATCAGGGGCCTCGGGGCTCCTTCCTCTTGCCTCGGGACGGCAACCCAGACATTAGTCGTGGAGGTGGAGCCTGACCCACTGCAGCAGACAGAGGCTCTGTCCTTGACCTGATTTTAACCGGACCCCTTGCAGCCCTCTCCCCCATCCATCCTCGGCCAAGCTCCGTTTTAGCAAGAATTCTGCAAGGCCCGTTCTCAGAGTTACTGGACCCTTGTCATCCGACCAGTCTCCTCTTCCCCCCTTGACAGCCAAGCCCTGTGTGTGAGCGCTCAGCCTGCCCCTAGAGAGGACCCCATACACACATCCACGACCCCCTCAGGCTGCTTCTGAGCTGGAGGCCGCACTCGGCAGCCGTATTCAGAGTCAACTTCAATCTCTCTCACCTGTTGTAATCCTTGAATAGTCTTCCTTTCCGTTCTTTTTTTTTTTTTTAATGTTTTATTTATTTCTAGGAGAGAGAGAGAGACAGCATGAGCAGGGGAGGGTCAGAGAGAGAGAGAGTCACAGACTCTGAAACAGGCTCCAGGCTCTGAGCTGGCAGGCAGCACAGAGCCCGACGCGGGGCTCGAACCCACGAACCGCGAGATCACGACCTAAGCGAAAGTCAGACGCTTAACCGACTAAGCCACCCAGGCGCCCCTCTTCCTTTCCGTTCTGACGAGGGTCAGAGTCAGAGTAATTTTTCTTTAATGCGGCCAACGGCGCCCAGCAAGTCAGGCAACACAGCCCAGAAGAGCCGTGCAGTGCTCGGTCCTGGGGCCCGGCTCGCTGCTGTCACAGCGTGACACGTGGTGCCCTCGGGGCCCAGGGCAGCGTCTGGCGCCTGGCAGACACTCAGTAAGTGAGAACACGTGAGCCAAGAAGACGGGGAGAAAAGCAAAGTTAGAACTGATTTGCTTCTGAGCTCTTTGCCATCCAAACTGCTCACGGTGAAGATCAGTGACAGCAGAGGCGGGCGCGATGGTGACCAGTCCCCCGTTTTGTTCTCCTTCTCAACTGCCCAGGTGGCCCGGCCCCCGTAGGGGGGCAAACAGGTACTGAGGCTGAGGCTGCGGGTAGTAACGACGAGCATAGTTAACAACAGGGGATCCTTACTGACTCTGGGCCTGAGCTCTTTATCTATTTTTCCCGATTAAATTCTCACACCAGGTCTGTGAGATGGGTATTATTTTTATCCTCACTGTAGAGATGAGAAAATCAGCCCAGAGAGGTGAAGTGACTTGCCCAAGTCCTAAGAGAATGTGGTTCGCATCCAAACCAGACTGGGTTTCCTGTGTGAACGTGTGTATGCGGGTTTGTGTATATATGGGTGTGAACGGTGTGAGTGTGCACCATGTACGTGAGCACCGTGGACACGTGCCTGGACCGATGCCTGCTGAGAACCGCAGGGCGGCACTCACCGTGCGTTTCGGGCACGTGCTGGCACGTTCGCAGATGTTTAGGGACGAAGAGGGTGGCAAAGGTCCTGTTTCCGCGGAGCTTTCGTTTGCAGGTGGAGCGCATTGTGCTCTAAGTGGGGGATACGGTGCTATCCTATCCGTAACAGGGGACGGGGTGGGGGGCACCTAAATCAACCTGGGGAGCGTTGGCTCCTTGCTGCAGGCGGTGATAACAACGGAAGGGGTGTGGGGGTGAGGGAGCAGGCGTGGCCTGGGGGCGGTAATGAATTTAGAGGGAGTGAATGTAAATGAAGTCCGTCACAAAAACTCAGGGGAGGGGGCGCCTGGGGGGCTCAGTCAGTTGAGCATCTGACTCTTGATTTCGGCTCAGGGCGAGATCTCACGGTTCAGGAGATGGAGCCCCACCCGGGGCTCTGCGCTGACAGCACGGAACCCGCCTGGGACTCTCACCTTCCCTGAAACTAAATAAACAACCTTAAAAATTTTTTTTCAGCCGGACACTGGAGCAGAATCTAGGAGGTAAACCGTGTAAACGCTCCTTACGACTAAAGCCTTAGGGCCCCTAAAATACCTGTAATGTAATGAATGTGAAGCGCTGTTCTGGTAACGATTCGTGTCCTGGGGCTTAAAAACATACCGGACGTGGCGCACGTGGGACCTTCCCCAGCCGCCAGCGCGGCGAGGGGCCATGTCGGAAGGGCAGCTCAGAGCCCGATCCCATCTCGTCCCAGGACAATGTCGTCCCCCCAAAAAGGGACCCTCTGCCTATTGGGAGCCCCCCACTCCCTCAATTCCACCCGCCTGCCCCTGGCGGCCACCCGTTTGTGTTCTGTCTCTAGATCTGTCTGTTCTGGACGTTTCCTACAAACGGAGCCTCACACTCTGGGGTGCTTTGTCTCCGGCTTCTTTCACTGAACAGTGTTCTCAAGGTCAAACTGCAGCTGGAGAAATGTGAGATGGCCCCAGACAGGCTTCCTTCAGGCGGCCGTGTGATGTGGAGACTCGACTCCTTCGCGCCCTTTGCATACCTGGGGCCTGTGTCCCGGGATGTGGGATGTGAGCTTTTCTCAGAAGAGGCTGCTCCCCTCTCCCTGCCCCCACCCCCCCGCCACCGGTTCTATTGTTAAAAAAGAATGACATCTTCCTGTGTTAAGAATTGCTTCTGAGAGGACAGCTTCCTTATGTTTGCACCTATAGGAGGATTAGGAGGAACTTAACAGAGGACGACGGGGGAGAAGAAGGGGGGAAATGGTGGGGGAGAGGGAGGGAGGTAAACGATGAGAGACTCTTGAATGCCGAGAACAAACTGAGGGCTGATGGGGGTGGGCGGGAGGGGAGGGGGGAGATGGGCATGGGGGAGGGCACTTGTGGGGATGTGCACTGAGTGTTATATGGAAACCAACTTGACAATAAACTATTAAAAAAAAAGAATTGCTTCTGGGGCGCCTGGGGGGCTCAGTCAGTTAAGCATCCGACTTCAGTTCAGGTCATGATCTTGCAGTTTGTGAGTTCAAGCCCCGTGTTGAGCTCTGCGCTGACAGCCTGCTTGGGATTCTCTCTGCCCATCCCCACACCTACCTGCTCGTGCTACGTGAGCACTCTCAAAATAAATACACTAAAATGAAAAATATGTATATACAAGAAAAGAAATTTTTCTTAAATTTCGCTATCGGGGCCACCGCAGCACGGCCCGGTTTCGGGTAAGGCCGAGCGCTGACGGTGGGGGTCAGGGACAAGAAAGGACCCGCTGCCTGGGCCTCGGCCGCCTCTCCCGGGGACAGCTTCTGGGCCCCTTCGCGGGCAGGAAGTTAAGACGAATCACAGAAAATTAGGACGGGTGGCGTGGCCTGTTTCCACGGAGACGTCTGTGATGCCACACGCTCCCAGGACCCCACAGGACGCGGGGCTTCCGAAGCCGGGCTGTCCGGCCCGAGCCGGGCGCCAGGTCCTCGCGCGAGCCCCGCTCCCGCAGAGCCGTCCGCCGCAGGCGTCCCTCCGCTGGCGGGCGGTGGACTTCGCGGCCGCCCCCGAGATGCTGCCGGTGGGCGGCGTCCCGAGCAAGAAGTGCGGTGTGGGGCCCGGCCCGATGGAGAAGGGCATGCTGCTGCTCCGCGGGGTGGCCGGCCACGACAGCCACGCGCCCGAGTGGAAGGCGGGCCACAGGCAGCGCTGCCTCAGCAGGTCGGCTCAGGCCATCAGCCGCTTCTACAGGAAGACGGTACGGGGCGGGCGGGCGGCCGGCCTGCTGCTGCCCCTCGACGGAAGGCCTCGGGCGGGTCGGCCACGCGGCCTCCCAGAATCGCTCTGGTGATGGACTCAGAAGGGCAGATTCGGGGGGCAGGGCACGGGCAGCTTGGGGGCCCGCGAGCGGAGACGCACCATCTCCCTGAGCCTTCCTCAGAGGGCCTCCAGGAGAAGCCAGCAGGGAGGGGGAGGGCGGAGAGCGCAGAGCACAACTGGAAGGTTCCTGAATGTACTGTGGGCTCCGGGAGGCTGGGGAGACAACCCAGGGCCCCCAGGCACCCCCCAAGGGGACGCCGCCAGTGTCTCTAGCCAGTGCACGCGCCGCCCCGAAGCTCGCGGTTCCCGGGGAGAAGGGCAGCCGGCCTCCAGGGTCTCCTGTGTCAGAGTCTCGTCCCCTCTCCGCCAGGACGGACGCAAGCAGGACGCCAGCCCCAAGGACACCAGCTTCGCGGCCGAACTGGAGGAGCTGAGAAAGGTGTTCCTCACGCGGCCTAACTGCCCTCGCCTCAGCACCAGGGCCACGTCCATGTGTCAGTGCGGTGAGAGCCACCAGCTGGCGGGGCGGGCGACCTCCCAGAGCGGTGGCTGCGGCGGCTGCTTCCGCGACTCTCCGCGTGTGCAGAAGCCGCACCAGGAACCGGCTGCAGAGGCTGCGGCCGGGGGGGGGAGGGGGGGGGGGGGGGGGGGGGGGGGGGGGGGGGGGGGGGGGAGGAAAGAAGGAAAGGAAAAGCCTCCTGGCTTCTCTCTGGTCTCATTCGGTAGACTCAGTACACTTGGGGGGTGGGGAGAAGGTTGAAAATTCTGGGAGCTGCCGGAAAGGGGCCATGAGGCCAAAGACAGGAACAAGCCCCTGTGAGGAGCCCAATAGCCGCCGCGCCGCCCCGTTCTGACCCCGGAGAACCGGAGGCTTTGAGGGCGCAGCCAGGCGCGCAGCAGTCACCAGGGGGCAGCGTCCCAGCCCCTCAGCCCCAGCCTGCGCTGGGTCCCTGTCCCCGCACAGGACGCTGTCTGGAGGGACAGGGAACCGGAGGCCGGAGCAGGGGCCCATGTTCCTGTCAGAAGCGGGGGCCCCCACCAGCTCCCCCTTGTCAGGGCTGGGGCCTCAGATGGCGGCCGGGGCTCCGGAGCCGGGAGCTGTGGGCCGGGCCGGGCCGGGGGACCACGCTGCGTCCCGCGTGCTGCTTACAGGGAGCCTGCCAGTGACAGCCTGGGGGAAACCGGCTCTGCCCTTTGGGCTCAAGGGGCTTCTGGGAGACGGTGAAGCTGAGCCGTTTTTACAGGAGACGCGGGGTCCTTCCAGGGAGGGGTGCATCCATTCGGAGAGACGGCCGCGGGCGGGAGCACGGAACCGCGTCCCCGTTCGGCCCCAGGGCTCAGGCCCGCACGTCCTTTACCGAGAAACGAAAGCGCGGTCCCTGCTCTGGAGGTCGTGGGCGGGTGCGGCCTCCGCGGCCACCGGCTGGCGTTTCGAACCCCCTGCAGGTTCAGCCGCGTCAGCCAAGCTATCGGAGGAGCTGCGCGTGGCGCTAGATGCCTGGAAGGCGTCCCAGGACCCCTTCCCCAGCCAGCCCGCGGACGGTGAGGGCGGGGCTGCTGGCACTGGGGTCCCCCCTCGGCACGCCCGCCCCGAGGCCTGTGCCTGCACCTCCCCGCCCCCCCAGGCCTCCCGAAACCGCCTGCCTGGCTCTGTGTCCCTTACACGGGGTGGCCCCCTCGCATAGAGCATGCTGTTCCCACACACGAATATGCTTCCTTCCCCTCATCCAAGACAATCCCTGCACGCAGAGGCCTCCTTTGCCTGAACGCAAGGAAACCCCTCAGCAATGTCTGGGCACTGGGCACCAGGTGCCCGGTGGCATCAGCCTGACCCCTGCTGGCCTGACTGCCAGGCTCCGGGGATCTCGAAGGGCCGCTTCCTCCCTTCAGCACATGCACGGGCGGTGGGGAGGCGGGTGATGGCGGTCACAAGGAGGGGGTGTGGCGAGCCCGGCGGGGCAGCCAAGGGTTTCTGAGGGGGAGTCTTGTGGGGGGGACACTCTCTGGAAGGCCCCAGAGCCTCTCAGCATGGGACTAGTCTGACTCCCCCCCCCCCACTTCTCGACAGGGCGCCTCCTTCCCTTTAGTAGGAGCGCCTGTGAGTTCAACTACACGTGGACACAAAGGGACTCCGGGACGGGGAGCCCAGCCCCCAGCAGCCCAGTGCTCGAGCAGAGCCCGCTGAGAAAGCGCATTCCCTGGTTCATCTCCGTCATCCACGAGAAGGTACGGCCGCGCACGCGCAGAGCCCGGGGCGTCCTGCCCCCGGGGCTCTTGTCTGGGGACCCGGTCAGCTGTGCGGGCAGGTCCCCAGACGAGGCCGAAGCTGGACCCCAGCTCCCTTCTTTGGCTTCCACGAATCCGACATTTTCCGAACGCTGAGGGCCCTGTGGCCCTTCCCCCAGCGGGCGGCGGGTTAGGCTGGCGTGGGTCCTGCCTCGTGGCATGCAGCGCGCCACACGAATCGTGGCCTCAACCACTCAATGCCTTTGACCCAATATTTCCACTTGGGAGGATAAATTCTTAAAAATAGTAACGAGCAGCTCAGTGTGCAGAGGGCTACCCACGGGGTGACTCGTCGGCATAGGACCCTCTGCATCCTCCTTTGAGACCGAGGAGGGCCCGCAGTTTCCCTGCCTGGAAATTCTCTTCTTTGCTTGTGGTGTCAGAGTGATTCTGGCCTAGAAACAAACCATCCAGGGGCGCCTGGGGGCCTCGGTCGGTTAAGCGTCCGACTCTTGATGCTGGCCCAGGTCACGATCTCACGGTTCGGGGGTTCGAGCTCCGCAGTGCGGAGTCTGCTTGGGATTCTCCATCTCTCTCTCTCTTTCAACATGAACTTTAAAAAAATTTTAAAAACCAATCGAAAAGTTGGGAGGCATTTTCTCTTTTCCGTTCTCTATTCTCTGGAAGAGTCTGCATGAGATTGGTGAAGAATTCATGATGGAAAATGTGTAGGCCTGCAGAGTCCTCGGAAGGAAGGGTCTCCAAATAATCAGGTCACTTCCTTGGGACGTATTCAGATCTCCTTCTCCCTCGTTTCTGTTTGGGGAAGCTCTGTTTTTCTAGGAATGTGTTCATTTCACATAAATCTTCAAATCTATCAGCCTCATCTTGTACATGATGTGTCTTGTTGCTGCTCTGGTTTCGGCAGGAGAGTGCGCGCCTCTTTTCCATCCCCGATGGGCCGACTCTCGTTCTCTCCTTTTGTCTCCATCTGTCTTGCTAGGCGTTGATCAACGTTCATCATTTTTTCCTAGAACCGGCTTCTGTGGTTGTCTTAAAGCTGGTGAGGCTTCCATGCCCGTCCTGGAAGTGAGCGCCACAAAGTGGTGGGTAGCTGCCAGGCACACACAACCCCGATGCTCTGGGCCCATGAGCGTCCGTTTTACCTTTTATTCCCGAAACTCCGCCTCGACGTTCTCTGATAGACTTCACAACTTTGAAAGTGTTGATATCCTTGGACTACTTTTGGGAAAGCAATTCCACTGGGGGAAAGCCTGAGGCTCTAATTAGATGGAGCCACACAGATCTATGTGAAAGGCTGCTCCCTGCAACATGATGTTCTTACGCAAACGGCCAGAAGGGGAATTACAAGCTGGCGGCTGTGAACCGGCCTGAGGAAGGGCTGCAGGCTTGGCTGCCTCCAGGAGCTCGGAAGGCGACCTTTGGGTGGTCTTTCCCTCATCTCCACCTTGTCTGGACCGGCCCACGTGGTGCTTCTTCACAGGAGGCAAGGGAGGCCCCTGCAGCAGAAGCTGGTGCTGTGCGGGCTCGGCGGCCCCAGCCGCACCCAGCACCCCCTTTCCAGCCACCGCTGTCCGGTTTGGGACACCTGCATGGGGATCACTGTGGCAGAGGAAGGAGTGCGAGTTCTGCAAAGTTATTTTAACTTGATCGAATAAGCAGACCCCTGCACCCCCACCGTGCTGCTGGCTCCGCCCCCTCCCTCCCCCTCTCCCCTCTGCCTCCCAGATCCTCCGTCTGCCCTCTCCTCCTCATCTGCTGCAGCCTCGGCTCTCTTCTGAAGCCCGGAGGTGGATGGCTAGGCCGTCGGTTCCCTTGCTGACCCCAGTCGAGCACGTGGGGCTCGGAATCTGTCCCCTCCGCGGCCTCGGCCTCACCCTGCGAGTCTCCACGTGTCTTGATGATGTTCATTATCATTCCGTTTAAAAGCTCTCTAAAACCCGCCCTAACCTTGGCGCCTTCTGCTTTGACTTGTGGGCCGTAAGGAAGCCTGGCACTGGAATCCCGAACATCTGGAGCACTTCCTAGCCGCCGCCTTCCGTTTCCTCCGGCATCTGCGCCTGGGCCACCTCGTCCGGCCTCAGCTCGGACCTGCTGGGGGCACCTCCTTGGTTTCCATTTGTCCAAAAGCACCCGTACCGCGTCTCCACCTCTGAGGAACTGGGGGCACCGGGGTTTTGAGAACAGAAGGGGGAGAGGCCAGGCTCGCCCACAAGGCCCTGGGGGCGGGGGTGGCCGGGCCGGGCCTGGGGGGGGTACCAGGAGTCCCCCCAGGCAAGGATTTTGGACGGAGTGGCTGGGATTTCGGCCCCTGAACAGCCGACCTGCGCTTCCTGGGCTCGGAGCCGCAGGCCTGCAGGCCCCCCGGGAGGGGGGCGGGGGGTCCTGAGGCACGAGCGGCCGGCACACGGGAGCCCCGCCCTTCTGTGCAGGACCACAGCCTGGACACGCTGGGGAAGGAGGTGCAGCGCCTGTCCCGGCTGGAGGCCCTGCTGCGGAAGAAAGACGAGGAGCTCTCGGCCCTCCAGGAGGAGAAGGAGGCCTTGAGGAAGCAGCTGAAATCCCTCCTCCAAAGCAGAAGCAGAGAGATACTGGTACGTCGGGGCCCGGGGTGAGCGGGCGGCCTGAGCCGCAGGCCCCCCTCAGGCCCCATCATCCTGGAAGCCTGCCCCCTCCTCGGGGGCTCAATGTAGAAATAGGCCCCTGCACTTTGCTGCCGGCTTGCTTTCTTCCTGGGGCGGGTCACCCTCTGGACTCAGTTTCCTCCCCCGTAAGATGAGGGCCAGACCCTCTGAGATCCTGAAGGATGGAGGGCCCCCTGACGGTGGTGTCCCGGTGCCCGGCTTAGACATGGCCCCCGCGGGTGTGGTGGCTCAGATGAGTCACATCTGTTCTGCCTGCAGGATGTTCAGGGTCCTCGCCTATAACATGGGGAGGGGGTGCCGCCCCTTCCCAGGTCTGGGTAGAAGACTGAGCCAGGCAGCCGCTGGTAGGGCCCGGGAAGCAGTGGCCTGGTCTTTCTAAAACCTGATTTCTTCCACCCCTGAGGGCACAGCCCAGCGTTATGCTGGGGGCACACGTGAGGGGGGTGGGGCCCCCAGGTGCCACCAAAGTCAGACCAGACGCCGATGGTGCCGTGCCAGCAGCAGGGGCAGTAGGAATCTCAAGGGGCCTGGGGGCGTCAGCCTGCGTCCCTGCTACCCAGCCCCTGGGGGCGCTTAGAGGCGTGAGCCCCGGCCCCGCAGTGGCTGAAACATGGCCTGCTCACGTGCCCGTC